>NC_056630.2:59881265-60181265 GCF_002870075.4 Lactuca sativa
ATTGACTTTTGTAACCAAAATAAAACCTCAATAATCCAAAAGAATCATTATTAATTTTTTAATAATTTTTATTCTCACAATTGAAAAATCTGGCTTAATCTGCCGATTACTCGAAAGAAGATATGTATCGAGATGATTTTTTTTTCAAATTAGTCAAAAAATTAAATTCGTCAAACTTGGTCTATCAATCTAATTCGGAGAAAATCGGTTCAATTTGGGCAAAGTTGGAAATTTTGATTTTTTTTAAATAACAATAATTGTTAAGTGTATATATACTAGTATTTGAGCCGCAGCTCTCTCTCAGGTTTTTACATGTTTTAAATGAGAATTGATTAAACCAGTGTAGCATATCACATATAAGACATAAAAATTATTAAAAAAACTAAGTTCAAAAAACTTTTGATTAAATTTTGGAACAAAATAGTAAAAAATTTAAAATTAGGAAAAAAATGTGAATGCATGAACAAAAAAAGGAAGAAAATCACATTGTTGAAAATTGTAAAAAGACCAATATATTTGGTTGGATTTTGATATGTGGCAAATGATTTGGTAAAACAATAAGTAATATTTGTTTTCTCAAAAAATTCAAGTTTTAAAATTTATTTGTTGTATGATAATGGGCTACAAAAACAACACCAATTTATAAGAAAGAAGTGTAGGTGATTTTACCAAAAAAGAGTCGAGAAAAAGTAATTGGAATTAAAGAAAAAACTAGGGAAGAACCCCGCTTTGCGGGATGGATACGCCAAAGAAATGGACAGAATGGAAAGATTTTATCGGGTTACATTGAACCGATCCACCCCCAACAGTTTCATATGCAAATTGCAATAATATCAATAAGTCGCTAATTTTTGAAAAAATAAAGAACAATTTACCATTTTATTCATACCAACCTCTGTAACAATAAAATCTATTATCACATTTTTAATGACCAACAAAGCGATTGATTACCACGTTTAATCACAACCAAGGTAGTTTCCATGCTTCTAGAATCTCTTTCCCTACCATCTATTAAAATACTATAACTTGCATCAGGCCTAAGGACAAAAGTATAAAAATGTGTCAACTTGTCTGTTTTACATTGCAAATCCTTCTTGATTGGATAATTTTGCCCTTGGTAGGAAACAATAACATCAAGTTTCTTTGTCTGTGTACCACATAAATTTGGTTCAAACATTACACTTCAAAAAAAGAAACAAAACAGAAGTTAAGACATTGTAACATAATGTAACAGCCCAAAAATCAGGGGTAAAATTTTCATTTTTAATATAACTAAAACATTGATACCATTTAATTCAAACAATCAAATCATAGTCAATCAAATTGTTTATCAGAGTTTATCCCAAAATCATTCATTCAGAAATCATAGGTGTGTGCTCTGCGATCAACCCGAGCTCTTCCTTTCCAAAACGATGATACCTGAAACCATAAACAAAACCTGTAAACACGAAGCTTAGTGAGTTTCCCAGTGCATACCATTCACACAACCCACATATCACATATCCTGCTAGCTATAAAAGCTACACACATATCATATATACTGTTAGCTATAAAATCTACCATATATCACATAATCCATGCATACATAAGCCTGTAACAGTGCCATGGGTTACCCCACATGGTCTTTACCTAGGATTGCCATGGGCTCCCTCACATGGTCTTACTTCCAATGCCATGGGCTACCCCACATGGTCTTTACCTATGACTGCCATGGGCTACCCCACATGGTCTTACGTCCAATGTCACGGGCTTCTCCCTGGGTCTTCCCTGCAAATACCATATATAACCAAATAGCATATCATGCATCACATAAATATCTACACATAACACGTACATAAACCTGTAAGGATGTCGTGGCTACCCCCAGGGTCTTATACCATTGTGCCATGGACTACCCCACATGGTCTTTACCTAGGACTGCCATGGGCTACCCCACTACTCCTCCCTGATCGACAAGTGGTTGACTTCCTTGTCCCCCATCTGCCTTCAACGACAATATGACGGACTTGCCCCCTATGGGAATTCCCTGCTAACGTGGCCAAACCTGCTACACATGTAGCTACCAAGATCACCGGATAGCCTCCGACAATGACTCGGAGCGATCCCGGTATGCACGGAATCCACTCCGTAAGATACGTCCATCCGAAAGCACCTTAAAGATTCTTCGGTGCGCTGGCTGGCACCTGATACTCTTGCTAACTCGAACACTAGCAGAAATCCGACTCAAGGTCTAACTATCACACTCCCCAAGTAACATAAATTACCGGTACCACCGGAAATGACCGAAGATAGTATATCCGCAAACACCTGGAGGAATCCTGACCATCTCCTCCTGAGTTACCTCGACCATCCGGAAAACATGATGCAACACTTCATCCCGATCCCAATGGCAATCCAATCCCTTGTAACGAGCTCCATCACGTAGTTTTCGCAAGTGTTGCACCGAATCTGACCTTGTTGGCCTCTCAAAAGCTGATCCAAACTCCTGGATCCCTCTCCCGAGATCCTCCCCTATAGGCACCCGGGCTGGTCCCCTTTTCCAAAGGTGACCCTAATCAGTCCCTACTCTCGAACTCTAGGAATCATAACATTCAGGGTCTCGCACCCTGACACACTCACCTACTCAATCGTCCATGGCCGATCTGCAATAGATGGAGCAACCTATGCTCCCAACCAGTTACAAACTATCCCCAAGACAAAGTCTTTAACTCCGAAAGTGTTATAGATCGCATCATCAATCCTTGCCGCCTGATGCAAGAGATCCAATGCGAACTCCCAATCCTGACAGTCCTTCTGCTAACTGGCTCTCTACTGGAGCCAGGACCAAACCCTGGTCCTTCCCCTTGCATGCTCATCCGCATTCTGAACTGCAGCTATCCCCACAGTCCACTCGTAACCACAAATTCCTTTCGCAGGTTTCTTGGATTCTTCGAGACTTTCCCCGATTCGAGTATGGATCCTGTGCTTTCAGTAGTACGGGCCCAATACTACCTTCCACACCTATCCATACTTTCCTCCGGAATCATCCCAAATCCTCTAAGTCACCTACTTCCCTGATGTACTAAATGTCTGCTAGACAGCAACACAATATCCACCTAAGCACCTCCTAGGTCTCCCCCTAGGCTCCCAATCACACCGAACCGCCTCACTACTCATTGGAGCATATCTTAGGCTTTCCTAGGTTCCCAACCTCGCCCTGCCATCAGCTGATGAGGAACTCCCCGCGATGCCAGTCATCTACCTCCTGGATATCGTCACATCCACTTAGTAGCTAAATCCGATCACTAAAGAGTTCCACAAAGCACAAGGCAAGCATCATTCGTGCAGACGCACTCCTGACACTAATCTCATCCTAGGCTCATCCTAGGGTAATCTCCAACCCACAAACAATCATAGAATATCCGGCCCACGTACCACAACCCGTGATGTCCACACCCACCCTCGCTGACGGTTGCCTTATGCATGCAAATTGTACACAGAACAGGAAACGAGTCGTACCAAATTATTCTAAGGCCATGAGATCCTAACCGTATACAATTTTAAAAACATACACGTAGCAGTTACTAATATCAATAATCATTCTCATTCTAGCATGGCATCCAGCATCCCAAGGCTACAAACATCACATATCTGGCCAATCTATCGCTGACTACTCAGCACTAGCATGCAAGTCTAAGAGCTCATATAGCATACAAAGGCATCTCTCCTAGCCCTAACTAGCATGCGATATTTAGATTCATAACCAGATCATAACAGATAACAAATGTGGGTATTCTGGGGAAACTTACTTGAGCTCAGCTATTTGCATGCGCCACACCCTTTCTTTTCTTAGAAAACGTTTCCTTTAAAACCTTACATATCCTTAGTCTGAGATCAGACACACCTGAAAGTATGTTCGAATCCCTCAAACCAAGGCTCTGATACCAACTTGTAACAGCCTAAAAGTCAGGGGTAAAAATTTCATTTTTAATATAACTAAAACATTGATACCATTTAATTCAAACAATCAAATCATAGTCAATCAAATTGTTTATCAGAGTTTATCCCAAAATCATTCATTGCGGAAATCATAGGTGTGTGCACTGCGATCAACCCGAGCTCTTCCTTTCCAAAACGAAGATACCTGAAACCATAAACAAAACCTGTAAGCACGAAGCTTAGTGAGTTTCCCAGTGCATACCATTCACACAACCCACATATCACATATCCTGCTAGCTATAAAAGCTACACACATATCATATATACTGTTAGCTATAAAAGCTACCGTATATCACATAATCCCTGCATACATAAACCTGTAACAGTGCCATGGGCTACCCCACATGGTCTTTACCTAGGATTGCCATGGGCTCCCTCACATGGTCTTACATCCAATGCCATGGGCTACCCCACATGGTCTTTACTTAGTACTGCCATGGGCTACCCCACATGGTCTTACGTCCAATGCCACGGGCTTCCCCCGGGGTCTTCCCTGTAAATACCATATATAACCAAATAGCATATCATGCATCACACAAATATCTACACATAACACGTACATAAACCTGTAAGGATGCCGTGGCTACCCCCAGGGTCTTATACCATTGTGCCATGGGCTACCCCACATGGTCTTTACCTAGGACTGCCATGGGCTACCCCACATGGTCTTACATCTAATGCCATGGGCTACCCCACATGGTCTTCCATGTAAGTATCACAAAGACAACTAGCATATCACATAATTACCAGCATACCACCTAGCATAAAGCTAACTATCATATCACACAACATAAGATGGGTCGGCCTTGGTGCCTTAGACCCATTGGTATGGTGAGAAGACTCACCTACAACTGTCGGCTAAAGAAACAAGATCATGCTGCTCCAACCACCGTCACGAACTCCTCCACTGGTCATCACCAAATAACTGAACTCAAATAAATACCAATAATTACCAAAATACCCCTAGAAGTCAATTGGTCAACTCTTGGTCAAAGTCAAAGTCCTTAGTCAAAGTCAAACTTCCTAACTGACTCTACTCGCCGAGTCAACCCGCTGACTCGTCGAGTCCAAGAATCTTTGAGTTCCATCCTGCTAAACTCACTGAGTCATCCATCAACTCACCGATTCTTGACTTTACTAGAAAAGGTTAGGGTTCCATGACCAGACTCGCCGAGTCCAAGGCAATCTTCAACAAACTCGCCGAGTTGTTCTTCCAACTCGCCGAGTTCATGCACATATTCATACAACTCGCCGAGTATCTCCAGTTCTCAATCCATTCAGAGGCTTTTCAAGCCATGCAGGGGCTCCAATCCATAGATCTTCCCTTCTACAAGCTATCCCTCACGTAAAGTTGCAAACTTTACGTGATACCAAGGAGATATAAGCCCAAAACACACTAGGTCTTGGGTTTTAGACAAAGGGGCTTCACCAACAACTTATTGGCATAAACTTTATGGCTTTTTGGATCCTTAATAGCCTAGATCTGAGGTAGCAACCTCAGATCTACTCCAAACTCGAAATAAACCTCCTCCATAACCAAAAATGCCCAAATCTCAACCATAAGTTAGATCTAAATGTAATAAGGTCAGATTATTACCTCAAGGGATCTGAAAAAGTCACACCAACTCTGGATTTAAAGCCAATCCTTGACTCACCAAAGGTCCCCTTCCTCCTTCTTCCTTCAAATCACCCACAAAGGCAAGAAATCTTGAATGTGCTAAAATGGAGGCTTAGGGTTTCGTATTCTGGATAAGAGAGGCTATAAGGAATTCTAAGGGAGAGAATGAGATGCTTAAATAGTGCACAAAGCCCCGGATTTAGGGTTTCCCTCTTCAGACCGGACTCGCCGAGTCTTCTTTGCCGACTCGCCGAGTCGGTTACTTAATCGATCCCCCGGATCTGCTCCGACTCGTCGAGTTCCTCCCTGGACTAGACGAGTTGACCATTTGACTTAGGGTTTTCTTTCCTTTCTTGGCCTTTCTGATTTCGGGTGTTACACATAACACCATCAATAGTAATAATATGGAGACTTTATAATGTTAAGCAATTGAAAGAACTTATAAAAAAATGTTAAAAAGATTCATATTGGATATATAAAAGATGTGAAAAGACAAACCTAATTCTATTTCATTCTTTCTTTTTTTACTGAAAGACCAAAATACCCTTCTTATATGTTGAAATAAAAGAATTTACTATAAGTGAATTTTTAGATATTCAGTCAATTTTTCTAATTGGATTTCATTCTAAAGGTACCTGGATTCGACATATACACCTTCAGTGGTAGAGATGAAGTGTGGAAAACCAAAAAAAGAAAAAAATATATTTTTGGTGAGATAATGAACAAAATGCCCCTGAATCTTTAACCACCAAATACTATTGTTCTAACAAATTCTCGCACCAATGCCAAATGAATTAAGATTCTGATATACGCAATTACTTTAGTAATCCCTCTTTAGAAAAGTAGAAAGTTGGAATCAATGATTCCGGAGGTAATTGGATATACCTTCCCAATCTTTACATGCCCAAGCCGATTTTCTCCAACCAAATTACTTGATATAACCTACAAAAAAGTCAAAAAAATACATTACATTTTCGTTCTCTTCCATTGTTTTTGCATTCAAAGCACCTGATCTGAATAAAAAAATTATTAATAAAATTCCGTGCTAATTGTTTTGTAGTTCGACAAATTTCACCTTGCAGATAAGAAACATACATTGAATTCAGTATTAAAGTCAAAAGATCAAAGGATTGTTGGAATCTGGAAGTTACATATCAAAAATACAGAAAGACCAAAATTCATGGCAAGTATGCACATACATCATTGATCACTGACAACACTAAACTTACAAATAAAAAATAGAAAAATCTAGCAGCTGTGAATAGCTTCATAGCTTGTTGTGTTTGTGTGGCATTAAATTATATCATTAAATCTAAACTTGAAAAAAAAGAAAAAACTTACATAGAAGAACATGAGATCCATTAGAGACAGGAACTGAAGTTGACATTTCATGCATGAGGTTAGCTTGTGTATGTAGTAATTTATTGAATTTCATTATTTGATCTTTTACTATCAATCTCAGGTGATAAGCTTTGAAAAAAATCTTGATTTCCTTCTTCAAGCTTTTGCCAAACTTAAACATGAAAGCGTGTCAATCTTGGCATTTTGAAATGTCAAACCTGGCATTTTTACACAAACTTATAAATTTTTACATTTCGTCAAATTTAATATTGGCAAATCACTAAAAAAGCTTCATAACATATACCAAAGTGACAAAAAATTATAGAACTATGAGTCTTATAGAAAGTACAAAAGCCTAAAAAGGACTTAGAACAGTAACTATGATAGGCCATTTGTAGTAGGAACCTTGAACTTCACTAGCCTCCAAATACTCCAAGAAAATTGAACTTTAATATTTACTTTTATCAAGATAGACCTATAACATAAAAGGAAATCAAAACTTGATTTTGGTGTAAGGATGAGGAAGTATCAATAACAGCAACAAAATAGCACCAAATACAAACTTAAGGACTCCTTTAGAACCCTATTTAGCATGAACAATGAAGATATCTAAAACATATCCAAACCTTAAACCAACATCTAAGCTTTTTCTTAATTGAAGAGTTGGAACTATGTGCCTTTAGATTAAAACCAAGAGAGGCAAAAACATATAACTTAGTAGCCCAAACAATAGGCAACGAACTGAATTGTATAAACATAATCAAGGCATCATGGTTCAGAATTTGATAAATAAGGGCTATAGAAATATGAACACATATATGGGAAATACAACACCACCAATTATGACTGTCAAATTCAATGAAAAATAAATAATAGAAAAATACCTAGGCTTTAGAAATTACGGTGGAGTTTTGGGTTGAGGGTGATCTTGGTTGGTGGCGGTCTAACCTGTATTGTATTTTGGGAGAAGATTAAGGGCTCCTTCAAGGGAAATCCACGTGTATATATCTGCTGAAAATATGTACCAGTAGTGGAGTAGGCGGGGGGGGGGGGGGGGGGGGAAATTAATACAGATTCTCCGTCAATCAATGTAGGGCTTACATGACGGATTGGATAGTAAGGTTTGTGGAGCGGTTAAATTGATTCGCTTAGTGGAGATGGTGGCTGGTATTCGGCAATAGAAGTGGTGGGGGTGAACGTCAGCAGTGACGGTGGAGCAGGAGGGAAGATAACGTGAGCGGTGAATGATTGGGAAGTATAGCGGATAGGAAGATGAGATGGAACCAGGTGAAATCACTCAAGAACTCATAATTTCCCGAAAACCCGAAAACTAAAAGTGGAGCGTTAGATTAAAACTAATTCATTAAAGGCATGATCGTAATCTTATCAATCTCATTTAATGTTTAATTTTTTGTGTTATTGGAAATGTTAATAGAAATGTCTAAAAAATTACATAATAAATCAAATTTTCGGATTTTTTAAAAAATAGTATTTTTCAATTTTTAAAAAGAAGTGCAGATTTTTTAGTTTTTTATAGAAAACATGAATTTATGAAAAAAAATTGAAAAAATACTTTATTATAAAACTGCAATTTTTTTAAAAACATTTAAAAATCAATAAAATTAAAAAAAAAAAAACGGAATATTTAAAAAATACTATAATTTTTTAACAAAAAAAATCAACATTTTAGGTACATATATGCATATTTTTACCAATGCATATATGCATATTTCATATACTATAGTATTTGTAAGGAAATCATATGAAAAACTCATTTTATTTACTAATCTATAAACATAATAGAATAAGTATTTTATCCGATCTTGAGGTAATCAATTTATAATGTTTTAAGCATTTCAAGGTTGCCACAACACAGGAAAGGCGTCAAGACATGGTGCTTCAAAAAAATCTTGGGTTCATTTAAGGCTACCATAGCATGGCAGTATATGGCCACGACGTGACTGTTGGAAAATGATAAAACCTTATTTCCAATTTTGCTCCCCATTTATAAAAATGAGGAGGCTTTGAGGAGGCTAGGGTTTGTTCACCTTCATCCTCCATCAGCCTCTTTGAGATTTTGAAAACCTTAATCCCCACCTTTTTTGTTTAAACCTTGTTTCGGTGCTCTTTGAATCCATTTGTAACACCCATTTCTCGAAGACGGTTGGACAAGATTAAAGGAATCAAAATAAGGTTTTTGGAGCAAACCCTCAGCGATGACGTGGGCATGGATGCGCACGATGTGGCATGAAATTAATAAATTGTATGTTTAGAGAGTCGACATGGCGTGCCAATGGATGGCCACGGCATGGCAGCGGTAGCAGCCCAAGCCCATGTATTTTAGAGGTTATCTCGTATTTAAGCCTCTTAACTCTCATAATAAGTCAGTTCCTTCAGCCTCCATCTCCCATTCCGAAACCTGTAGCCCTTTTCCATAATTTTAAGCTTAGTGACTCTATCTAGAGGTTGTTTGCTTCATTTGGTGAAAATTTGGGGAAGAAGGTGGTTTATTTTGGTGCAAGGAAGCAAGGAGCAAGCTTGGATCCAAGATCTTCTTCATATTTCTGAGTTGTTGGAGGTAAAAGTTCATACCTTGTCATTTGTTCTTCTTGTGTTAAGTATGAGCACATTTTTGGATGTTTTGGTCCCATTCTTGAGTGCTCTTGGATGTTTGAGGAACTCTAGAGCTTGATGTGGTGCTCATTTGGTCTTGAACTTATGAGCTAGTGAGAAAAAGGTCTTAGCTTGAGTATTCTTAGCCCCATGGTCGAGTTTTAGTCATATTAAAGTTGGAAACTTTTTCCATTAAGTCAGTATGATGAAATAGTTCTGGATCATGAGCTTAGATCTTAAAGGATTAAGCTCTTAATGATAAAATGGTGATTTTCCAATGGGAAAAGTGTGGCGAAGGTAACCATGGCATGGCGAATTCGAAAATCACAACTGCCTTTTTCTGGCAGCAAAATGGTGTGACCAAGGAGGACCACGACGTGACAACGTCCTGCATGTTGACTATTTGACTTTGTGACCCCCATGATGTGGTCAAGGAAGGCCACAACGTGGCGTTGTCTCTGACCAAGTTTGACTGTTGACTTTTGGCTAATTTGACTTAGGGTCAAACTTGAGGATTTGGGTTGTTGATTAAGGTTCTTCCTTGTTTTGTTACTAGAGATTCCGTGGGAGCAAGCAGTATAGAAAGGGGCTCGCATCGCAATGTTTATGGATTCTTCAATTCAGGTGAGTTTTCCTCACTGTATTTGTGGGTCGAAGGCACCAATGTCGGCCCACTAGGTTATATATCCTGGTATATAGGCTGTTGTTATGCTATGATGATCTTTTAGATCTGTATTATTATGTCGTAGTGATCTGCTAGATCCATGTGTATATCCTTATATGATAGGATGTTGTAGTATCTGTATGATGGTTAGAGTGCTAGTGAAATGGTTATCATCTAGTGAAGTGCCCTAGGGGCTGTAGGTAGTCATGTAGGATATCTTGATAACTCTTGATCTAGGCTTTCTTGGTTTTTCCTTGTTTAGTTCTGGATCTAGCGTAGGATCATCTGCTCAGGTGGCTATCTCACCTCTGGTTACTTATGGTTACACATTTCATGGAGGTTAGATGGTAGCGAGACAGTGTGCGGTGAGACGACTAGTAGGAGCTAGTGAGTTGTATTATTGATTTTTGCCTGGGTTATGTGCCTACTTTTATCCTTGATTGTTTATATGTTAACATATGGTGGTAGTGGGTTGAGGCGGTCCCGGTTTGAGTTGTAGGCCAAGAGACCCGGTGCGGGTCGGCTGTAAGCCGTAGGCATGGAGGCTCGGGAAAAGCGGTTTGGTTGAGGGGTAGGACAACAAACCTTGGGTATTCCATCCCGATGGTTGATTGGACCCGTTACACGTTGGAATTCCAGTCCGAGGACTGATTGGGCCTAGGCATTCCAACCTAATGATTGTTGGCCATTATGCATGTATGTTTATCGTATGGAGTGTTTTGGGTGAAACTCACTAAGCTTTGTGCTTACCCAGATGTTTATGTTTTCTAGCTTTTGTCAGTGATCATGGGAAGGTGAATGCGGGACTGTATATACTCATCAGCGACATTGAGCACTCTGCGCTTCTTATATTACTCTGATTTTCAATAAATGTATTTTGGAATAAACGATTTTCTCAATAATGGATATACAGTTGAGAAGTTTTACTTTAATAAAATGAAGATTTTTGGTTGTGAAAATGGGACGTTACAGCATTGAAGGAAGAAAGAAGAAGAAGTGAGGTTAGTATCTACAAACAAGCCATCATCCTTTGTTGTAGCAATCTTTCAAACCCTTGTAAGTGTCCTTGATTCGATTTTTATCTTGGTAGGTGGTAAGATCTTGAATTTTGTCCCTAAATCTTCATGTCCTTGATTATTAGATACTGAGATCTCATGAAGTTTGCAACTTTATGAATCTCCATGCCATTTAGAGTCATTGATGCTTTGGGTCAGGAGCGATATTGAGTTTTAGTATCATGCATGGGAGTTTTGGCAAAAAAACCCCTCATTTTTTACCTAATAGAGTCCAAGACATGCATTGGACATGCATGTCTGGAAAGTAAAGGTTTATATGTTGTTATGAATGTTATAAACGTTTCTGGAAGTGTGGAACTAAGAGCCTTCATGATTAAGTGCTTAATAAGTTAAGCCAAGTTATGTTTTGCCCTTTCTAGAACTAGGAAATGAGATCTCTATCTCTTAGAGGATCTACATGGATAAAGTTGGAAACTTTATCCACTTAGACCTTAGAATGGACTAGATATGTGCTTTGGAGCTCTTAGAATCAAAGAAATCGACTTGATCCATTAAGTTGGTAGGAGCCTAGTGCCCACGGCGTGGCGACTGGGCTAAGGCCGTCTGTTTTCCCGATTTGCAGCCACGATGTGGCTACCAACTGGAGCTGACTTTGACGTTGATTTTTGATCATTGATTTTGACCAAGTCTGACTTTGACCAAGTCTGACTTTAGGTCATTTGGGATATTTTGAGTAGTAGATTGAAGCTTAGGTCCTTGTATGAGTAGTAGATTGACTTTAGGTCCTTGATCAGTAGAGGCAGTATTCAGAGCAATGATTAGATTAGCTATTTTTTCAGACTGTGAGGTGATTTTTCCTCATTGTACTTGTGGTTCCAAGGCACCATTGACGACCTAGTAGATTATGTATCCTAGTTTAGGATGTTGCAATGTTTTAGTGACTTGTTAAGATTTGTATGTTTATCTGTTTTCTGTTATATTTTTATCTGTTGCATATTTCGACATAGTGTGGTTGGGTTGATGCATTACTGCTCTGTACGGGAGCCAACAAACCTGAGAGAAAGCGATACATGAGTTGTGGGCCATGAAGGAAAGCTAGACTTATGATGTGGGCTCGGTAGCAATATAGACATGGGTTGTGGGCCTGAAAGGCAAGCCATACTCATGTTGTGGGCTCAGGGGTAATCAAGTACGATGACTATAGACCCATCATTCATCCTGTTATTTATTAGGTGTGGTAATATTTTGGGAAATCTTGCTAAGATTTGGCTTACAGTTTAAGTGTTATGTTTCAGCTACTTCTGACGATCAGGGGAAGGCGAAGGCGTGATCGTACACATTCTTTGGGGAAATGTTTTGGAGTTTTTATGATACATTGTTTTTGGGATATTTGTATTTGATAGTTGGTTTATGACTTGATTTTTGATTGGAAACAATTATTTTACTTAATTGAAAATTGAGAATTTTTACCGTGATTTTTAGGATATTACAAGTTGGTATCAAAGCCCTGACTTGAGGAAATTGGATGACCATTCGTGTGAATCCATACTTAAACTATGGAACTGTAAAGTTTTTAAAATTGTTTTCAAAGGTAACCAAAGAAGGATGAAATGTGTACGATCAACCGCAGCAAGACAGTATGCCCCAAGATACCCACATTGTTATTTGTTTAGCATGATTATGATAGAACTACATGCTAGTTGTAAGCTACGGATCCTCAGGAATTTCATGATAGAATTGCATGATGTGTTATGCTTATTAGCCTAGGAGAATCCTGTGTATGCTAAATGGAAATGACATCATTACTTTAGTTGCTTAGTGTGTGCATCATATTTTTACATACTAAGATTTTATAGCTTGAGAATGTTTGGTTTAGCTTATTTCCCGTTCCTTGTCTGGTTGTGGGCTTCGGGTATAATCAAGTATTCGACTGTCTATGGAATCCAATATTATGTATGATTAGCATGCACAAGTGACTGTAGAGTTGGTGGAAGTTTCATGAGTTAGTATGGTTGAAGTAGGCCAGCTTGAGGAGTGATTAGCCACTCTTGAGAGAGTGGGTATAGGATGTATGCGTATCCTAGTTGTCGGGTTTGTTTTTGGTTGGTTTTTAATGATCCATTAAGACAAATACGGGTAGGTGTGGAAGGTAGTATGGTTCCATACTACTGGAAGCACAAGACCCGTACGTGTATCAAGGAAGTCACAAACCCCGATGCTTTAGTCTCTTCGTTATGGTTGTAAGAGTATGGATTGTGGCATTTCTGATAAATATTTTTGGTTCATTTTTAGTATGTTTTACACGAGAGGATCTGGTTTAGGAGTTGGTGGCCCAGAGAGGCCAGGTTTTTCAGACGATGACATTCGTGAGTTTATCGCCACTGAGGTGGCTCCTGCTTTCCGGGGTGCCATCGCCGAGGTTTTTGCGTCTATCAAGACTGTGATGATTGAGTTGTTCTAAGAGTGGTATGCCGCTGTGACTGAGGCTGTTGCTGTTGCAGAAACCACAACTATTGTTGCTGGTAGGGTTCAGGGGAGAGGATCATTCCAGTATCGGAACTTCAGCTACATGAAGCCCCCAAAGGTTAATGAGGTCAAGGACCCGATTGTGGCCATGAGAGAGGATCATGAGTATTGAGGCAGACGATAAAGTCAGTGACGGGGATCACCAAGATGTTTACTGATAGGGCTCTTTTCTGTATTGAGTATGCTGCTACGGAGCAGGCCCAGATAGCACGATATTTGAGCACGCTCAAGACTAATATTCGTCAGTTTGTGACCACCCAATGTTACCATACCTTCTTCGGGCTCCAGGATGCCACTCAGAGAAGGGAGATTTAGATTGAGACTCAGACGAGGGAGTTGAGGCAGGATAAGGTTCAGTCGCAGCCTGCGACAAAGCGGTTTAATCCCGTTGATTCATGATTTGGGGGATAGAGGGGCCTTACTTGTGGCAAATGCGACAATGTTCATGAGGGTGTTTGTCGATCTTGTTCTGGGTGCCACAAATGTGGCAAATAAGGGAATAATGTGAAGAATTTTCGTCAAAAAGCCTCGTTAGCAAGCACAACGATTTGTTATCATTGTGAGCAGGTTGGCCATGTGAAGGCCAACTGTCCCTTGCTAGCCGCTAGACCAGTGCAGGCACCATCCTCGACTAATTTGAGGATCACGGATGGACGCCAGGGCAGGATGGAGCCCTCGAGGCAAAAGGTCGTTCTTTCCAGCTCACAATGGAGGAGGCCAGGGCGGCACCATACATCATTGTTGGATTGTCTTCATTTATGATTCTGTCAAGTTATTTATTGTTTGCTTATGATTATATTTCTGGTGGGTACCTACTTAGTGATATCTTTTCCTACTCTTGTGCTTTTTTGACTCGGGTGTGATTCAATCCTTTAGTAGAAGTTTTGATATGTCTCTTGGGGAGTTGGAGTGCCTGTTTCGATTTTCCATCGTCAACGAGCACAAGATATATGCATCGAGTGTTTTTTGGGATTTTATCTTGGAAATATTTTCCGTCCCCTATCCAATCGATTTGATTCCCATCCCTATGTGGTATGTGTGTGATAGTAGGGATAGATTTGTTAAGTAGATTTGGAGCCATGATCGACTGTGAGGGTCAGTGGGTAGTAGTTCGAACCTCAAGTGGGGGAGAACCGATTATTTATGGGCAGGGTACCAAAGTTGGTTCAACTTTTTGTTTAGCCACTAGGGCTTGGTAGTATCTTTAACATGGGTGTATGGATATCTCGTTTATGTGGTTGACACTCGGGATGAGAAGAGGTTTGGGATTTCATATGTGCGTGTTGTTAGAGAGTTCCTAGATGTATTTCTGGAGGAATTGCCCAGTGTGCCTCCCGCAAGGTAAGTTAAGTTCAGGATCGATCTGATCTCTGGTGCAGTGCCAATAGTTAAGGCGTCGTACAGATAGGACCACCAGAGATGTAGGAGTTGTCCTCCCTGCTTCAGGAGTTGTTGAGCAAGAATTTTATTAATCCGATCAACGATCTTGTTTGTGAAGAAGAAGGTGTTAGATTAGGTGTCTAATTCCATAACTAAAATTGGTATGTACTATAATTGATAGTGACATGGTCCTTTGGTTGCCTTCACACGTGGAACTAGACATGATCATTAATTGAAGAAGAGGAAGAATTTATTAATTTATTAATAAATTGGAATAAATGATTTATTAATATGTTATGGAAGTAATATATTAATTAGTAATCATGTTATTAGTTAATAAAAAATCAGAAATTAATTTGGAATTAATTTTGGGATTAAAGGAATTAATTAAAAGTTGGGGGACTAAAAGTGCAATTGTTCAATAGTTGAACAAAAGGGTCCAGGACCGTCCTAAGGGAAGGGTGGATGGTTTTTAATGTGTATATGTAAGATTACTCTAGAGTTTCTAAAATATCTTATTATATATGGATAATCAAAGGAGGTGGATAATTACCATATTTGAGATTAGGGTTATCCATAGTATCCTTAGTGCACTATAAATAGAACCCTTAAGGCCATAATTTCGGCCACTCTTTGGAAGAAGCAATAGCCAAAAATTTGATCTCCTCCTCTCTCATATCATTCTCTTGCATTGTGTGTTTGTGAGCCATTAGAGGTGTTACACTTGTGACACTAAGTTCTCAAGCTTCAAGGTCTACAAGGGAATCATTGTTATTACAATATAACAATCAATGTATGTAACCTAACCCTAGTTTTATATGAATTTCCAAAATAGTAGACACTTCCTAGGGTTTCTCCTTTTGTGTTCAAGTTTGCATGTTTAGTTAGAGAAAACCTAGATCCAAAGCATTAGGGTTGCATGCACACATATGAATTGTTGTTTTGCTTAAAACCCATCAGTGGTATCAGAGCCTCGGATTAGTTTTTTGTTGAATATGATGCAATTGTGAATTGGTCAAAGGAGAAGGGAACAAAATCGTCATTCTGTTCATCGAAGTCGTCGAGTTGGTCTTTAAACTCGACGAGTTGGCATGAAACTCGACGAGGTCATTGCCCAACTCGATGAGTTGCATTTTCAGATCCTAAATTTTCGGTTTTGATAATTGTCTCATGGATTGAGTAGGATAATTACCTTAAATTTGTTTTAATTGTTTAAAATTGGATATTTTAATCAGTAATTTTGTATCCTTATCATGAATTCATGATTGGGTTAATATTTTTGATAAAGACAAAATTAATTTGTTAATTTAATTATTAAAAATTTAACTTAGTATTTTTGAAAAGTTTTAAAAATACATCCTTGGTTTTAAAATTTAAAATTTAAATTAAATAATTTAATTTTAAAAATTTCAAATTTAAGAACCCTAGTATTTTAAAAGTTTGAAATACACCCTTATATATTGTAAAATTAAAAGTTAATATATATATATATATATATATATATATATATATATATAAAAGAAAAATCAGTCTTACCATTAATAGATCTTATTAACGAAGCTAGTCTATAAGGAGAGTTTCAAGAAGCGGCTTATAAAATTACCGCCATTGGGTATCCACTGTTACCCACCGCTCTTTTGACTAGTAGAGGGTCGTTAGCCGAACGGGTTTAATAGGACACTTAAATGTCATTAATGAGTATAATGAAGTATATGAAGTAACTAAACGTTTTTTCATAAAATTCACAATCTTAGTTACTTTAGGAAAATATGAATTTGATGCTAATCCATGAAATTGCACACTGCACTTTATAAAAGTCGTTAGTGGAGTGTGTGTTGTTAACCGACACACTAATATGGACAAATAAATGGTGGAAATGGGTAGCTCGTAAATTATCGTTGATTAATGGATCGTGTGTGGTTAACCGGCACATTAATTAGACGATAAATGAGATCAAGAGTACCAATCTAGTTGGCATGGTTATTCGCACCGTGTTTGTGATCCTCGGTATCCCAGTCACAAATGAAAAGGGCATAATCGAGATTAAACATGCCATTGAATAGTTCAATGATACTCAAAAGACCTAGGAATTTCATTTAAAACTTAATTCGTTTAAAATTTCGTTTCCAGGGTGGTGAAATTGGTAAATCGTCATTTACCTACCTTTAAATAATTTGCAACTGGATTACGACATCCCTCTTCTGAGTTGTGAATTATTTAGTTGGATCATAGCCTTAATATTTCATTTAGGTGTTATATTGAGGATTTTCTTATCTAATCAAATCTTATCCTTTTTCTTTTTCAGATGTCAACTTCAAACAATGCTTCCGGCTCCTCCAACAACAAGTCCAACCACTTCTCTCTCTTGAGCATCTGCTTGAAGGTGACCTTTGATGGTTCTAATTTTAATGATTGGATCTATAACATCATAATGGCCCTGAGGTTCGAGGACAAGGAATACGTTCTCGAAAAGGAGCTGAACGAGATTGATGAAACTAAATCTACTCCCAAAGAAATTGTTGAATATAGGAAACACTATAATAATGCTACCATAGTGGCATGCATAATGGTGGCTACTATGAGATGTGCAAGGACTTGATGGAGAAGTACCATCAACAGGCCTATCACGAAAGTTACTAAATAGTCAAGTCACTCATAACCAACAAGATGAAGGATGGAGAGTCCGCATGACCGTTGCAATGCATGCAACGTTATGTGGATCGTCTGTTGAAGCTCAATGTTAACTTCAATGAGGAATTGGCTATTGACATAGTCTTGCACTCATTGCCTAGCTGTTATGATCAGTTTCTCATGACTTATCATCTGAACAAGGAGGAAACTACATTGAGTCAACTCCAAAGCATGATGAGAACCGCCGAGAGTGGAATGAAGGGAAAGAGTATTGCCTCCACTCTTGTTGTTGTTGCTGCTCCCGTCTTGGCCATAGGGCAAGGGAAAGGGAAAAAGAGGAAAGCTCCCTCGAAATAGAACTAGAAGGGAAAGTCTCAAGCCAGGTAGTCAAGTAATGGCCCTAAAGGCAAATCTAGTTCCGAAGCTCCCCTGTCTCCGATCCCATGGAGGCTACGTGCTTTCTCTGCCATGACAATGGGCATTGGAAGAGAAGCTGCCCCAAGTACTTGCAAGGCATAAAGGATGGCAAGGTTAAGCTAACCACGACAGGTATTTACACTATTTTAAACTCATCACATTCGAAATCTTGGGTTCTTGATACATGATGTGGTTTTCACATTTGCTCTGAATTACAGGGACTAAGAAGAAGTGAAGATGTGGAGCATGGGAAGATGAACCTAATTACGGGCAATAGGATATCGTCGCTTGTTACCAAGATTGGTGTTTATTCTTTAGTGCTTAGTAGTGGGTTATGTTTAGATTTAAATAATTGTTGCTACTTGTAAAAAATGACAAGAAATATTATTTCATTTCATGGTTTGTATAGACATGGTTCTAAATATTTTTTTGATAATGAGAATGGTTCTATCCATGCTTATTATAATGGTGTATATTATTTTGAAGCATTAACTTGTGATGGCGTGTATGAAACTGTGATGGTTGTAGACAATTTAGGAAATAGTGTGTTGCAAATTGATTAGTCTAATGGTTTAGAAAAGGCATGCTTGTGGCATTGCTGTCTTTTACATGTCATCAAGAAACGCATTGCCCAACTCCAAAAGGATGGAGTGTTGGAATCATTTGACTTAAGGTCGGATGATACATGCGAGTCTTGTTTGTTTGGAAATATGACTAAATCACCTTTCACGGGTTCGTGTGAAAGAGGTGAGGGATTGTTGGATCTCATACACATTGATGTGTGTGGGCTCTTCAGATCCACCACAAGGGATGCAAATCAATTTTATGTGACTTTTACCGATGGTTATAGTAGATATGGATATATCTACTTAATTAAGCATAAGTCAGAAGCCTTTGAAAAGTTCAAAGAATTCAAACGTCAAGTCGAAAATCAATTGGGCAGGAAGATCAAGATGCTCATATCTGATAGAGGTGGTGAGTATCTTAGAATCGAGTTCCACGACTACCTCAAGGAATGTGAAATTATTTCACAATTGACACCTCCTAGGACACCACAACTTAATGGTGTGGTTGATTGGCGTAATCGAACCTTGTTGGACATGCTTCGTTCCATGATGAGCCGAGCTTCACTACCAATCTCATTATGGGGGTATGCCGTAGAGACCGCCGCCCACATTCTTAATCTTGTGCCAACAAAGAAGGTTTACAAAACACCTCACGAGATGTGGACAGGGAAGGTTCCCTCGTTAACACATATCAAGGTTTGTGATTATGAAGCTTTCGTTACACAAGAGACTCACAACAAACTTGAACCTCGAAGTGAGTGATGTATTTTCATCGGTTATCCACAAAAATCCTTTGTATATCTGTTCTACAGACCTAGTGAGAACATGGTCTTTATAGCAAGAAGGGGAGTCTTGAGAGAGAGAGTGAGAGAGAGAGAGAGAGCTCACATGCAAAGAGGACATTAGGAGTGCAATTGATCTTGAAGAAATTCAAGAGCCAAGCAATGAAGGAACCTCTAACACTAGCACTCATCCCGAGGAAGAAATTCTTGTCGAACCTATTGACGAGTTTTTTCCTCCGAGACGTTCCACTCGAGTTAGAATGACACCAGAGTTTTATGGTTTCCATATAACTTTGGATGGTGATAGATTTATCAGTGATAGTACACTGGTAAATTTAGATGAACCTTCTAACTACAAGGAAGCCATGGCGAGCCTTGAGTCTCCGAAATGGAAAGAGGCAATAGGCAGCGAGATCCAGTCCATATATGAAAATCATGTTTGGAACTTGGTTGACAATGTACCAGGTCGTAAGATAGTTAGGTGCAAATGGATCTTCAAGAAGAAGACCGACATTGACAGAAAGGTGCACACCTTCAAGGCTCGATTGGTTGCGAGGGGCTTTACTCAAACCCTAGGGGTTGACTATGATGATACCTTCTCACCGGTAGCCAAGATTAAATCGATTAGGGTTATGTTAGCCATAGCTGCGTTTCATGACTATGAAATTCGGCAGATGGATGTCAAAAACACTTTCCTTAATGGAAAGTTGGATGAGGATGTTTACATGAGTAATCCAAAGGGTGTTGTTGACTCTAATTACCCCAATAGAGTATGTAAGCTTGAGAAATCAATCTATGGATCAAAACATGCTTCTCACAGATGGAATCTTTGTTTTGATGAGAAAGTCAAAGATTTTGCTTTCTCTAGAAGTAAGGATGCATCTTGTATATATGTCAAAGCTAGTAGGAGTATAGTCACTTTTCTGGTATTGTATGTTGATAGCTTACTACTTATAGGGAATGACATTCCAACCTTGTAGGAAGGTAAGTCCTTGTGTGGAAAGTGTTTCAGTATGAAGGATCTAGGAGAGGCTACTTATATTCTACGAATAAGGATTTTGAGAAATAGGAGTAGAAGACTAATTGGACTTTGTCAAAGTACGTATTTGGATAAGGTGTTAAAGCGTTTTAGCATGGATAATTCAAAGAAAAGGGAGTTACCTATCCAAAGTAATACCAAGTTGAGTAAGACTTAGAGTCCGAGTACCGATGCAGAGATAGCAGAAATGAGTCGAGTCCCATATGCTTCCGTCGTTGGATCGATCATGTATGCTATGACATGTACTCGTCTTGACGTGGCTTTTGCTTTAATTATGGTTAGTCGATATCAGGGAAATCCATGTAAAGATCATTGGATAGTTGTTAAGAATATACTTAAGTATCTACGAAGGACTAAGGACTGGGTCCTTGTGCTTGGTGGTAGGGATGACTTAATAGTTATTGGGTATATTGATGCCAGCTTTCATACAGACAGAGACAACTTCCGTTCTCAATCTGGCTCGGTGTTTTGTTGGGTTTTGTATACTACATCCTATGGTGCACATGCAACCCTAAAAGATTTGGATTTATGTTTTCTCTAATTATACATGCATATGGTTTCCAAAGCTTTAAGCCTAAAACTAGCATACAAATGACATATGTATAATAAGAAAAGTTTTAGACATACCTCTTGACGTTGTTGATGTTGCTACAAAGACTTTGGCCTTTAAGAACTTAGTGCCCCAAGTGTTGCACCTCAAATGGAATCATAACTCACCTAGGACAAAGGTGACTCTCTCGAGAGAATTTCCATGCACCAAAAACACCTCCATGAACTCCAAGAACTAGAAGTATGGCGTTTTTAGGTTATGGAGCTTATATTTATATGTAGGATTCCAAGAGTCACGGGTATAACCCAAATCCATACCCATGGGTTTGATGATACATGGTTCATGTGGCCTAACTCTTTATGTATCCATACATAAACTTAGTCCAATATGGATCATAAGCCCGACACATATAAATCCTATTGTAAGGAAACTTAAAAATAAATAAAATCAAAAATTTTCCTTTTATTTAAAATTACGGAAAAACTGATCCTTACAATGCAAATACATATGAAAATTATGTTGTTATCTATTCCTAAACAATCTATCATAACTTGTAAGCGGCAGTTTAAAATTCTGATCTTCGAATCATGTGATCGAAATCCATCTTCGCGATCAGATTCAACATACTCTTCTTCTAAGCTTCCTCTCCTTTTTCGATTCTACAAAACATCAAAATGCGACCTAGTCATATCATGTAATAAGAATCTCCAAATAGGAACTTAATAGAGTTAGATACTGGACTTTACCGGAAGCATAGTCAAATTTTTTTGACTTTTACCATCCTAGTGAACTTTCAGGTAAATAAGGCAGCTTCGCAACCAATGCCCCTTCTTTTGGCAATAGAAACATATGGACTCTTTAGTAATGGTACATGGGACTATCTCAGACTTAGCCTTTCTCTTTACCATTTGGTCAACCAGGTTGACTATGGCCGATCCCTTTCCATTGGGAAGAGAAGGCTTTTCTGGACTTACAATGTTTCCATTGTCAATGTCCATGAAAGTTTGGGAAGTAGATCTTGCAATCAAATTTGCTTTACCGGTGCCCCAAATCATTGTTGATTCAGAAGCAACAAGCAAATAGGTAAGATCATAAGGGTCATGTCGTCGTCTGTCACATAGTAGTCCTTAATGAACTCACTATATGACTTGGAAAGTGATTGAAGAACCCAGTCAACAGTCAACTTCCTTGAGATTTTGACACCCAACTTTCCTAGCTTGTCAATATGAGACTTCATCTCCAAGATGTGAGTACATATAGACATTGCTTACCAATAGGGATTGAGTGACCTTGAACTTTTCAAATACTTGTGGGTTAGGGAGAATAATTGGAGGAGGTGGAGGAAGTGAAGTATGATTTCCAGTCCCATTAATGCACAACAAAGGGATTAATCTTTCACCTTGATTTCCGTTTGGGACATCATCTTCATTTGGAAAGCTTTATCCAAAAGGATAAGGAAGACCATAATTGTCATAACTAGACATCTATGAGGGAGAAATTCAAGTTTAGTTGATTTAAGTCCTTAATATAATATAATACCCAATATGAAATATTAAGGCTAGGACCCACACACAATATTTTATAACTTGGAAGAGGGATGTCGTAATCCAAGCTACAAAATATTTGAAGGTAGGTAAACGACGATTTACCAATTTCCACCAAGAAAAAATGAAATTTAACATTAGGTTTTAAATGAATTGAAACTCCTAGATCTTTTGAGATTCATTGAACTATTCAACGGCGTGTTTAAATCTCGATTGTGCCCTTCAAGTTTGTGACTGGGATGACGATGATCACAAACAAGGAGTGAATAACCATGCAAATTAACTTGGTACACTTAATGTTACAACCACCTAATCAATGTGTCGGTTAACCACACACGCTCCATTGATCTATGATTAACATCAAGCTACCCTTTGCCACACATTGTCAGTCCCAGATTAGTGTGTCGATTAACCACACACGCTTCACTAACGACTTAACAAGGTGTAAAGTGCAATTTCATGGGTTAGCACCAAATTCACATTTTCCTAAAGTAACTAAGATTGGAAATTTAATAAATTTTAGTTACTTTATATTTATCATTATAATTTTAATGAAAGGAGAATTAATGTCCCGTCCTACCCATTCAGCTAACGTCCCTCCACCAGTTAAGGAAGCCGTGGGTGAGAGTGGACACCCATTAAACTATCATTTTATAGCCAATAACCTTATACCCCTTTATAGACCGACTTCGTGAATGAGGCCTATTAAAGGTAAAACTGAATTACTTTTATACACATATATAAATATTAAACCTATAATATTATAATAGTATAAGGGTTGAATTTTAAACTTTTAAAATTCTTAGGGTTGGAATTAAAGTATACATGGGGGGGGGGGGGGTAACTTTACAAATTTCAAAACTTGAGGGCAAGTTTTGAACAATTCAAAAACTTGTGGTTTCCATAACTTATGAGTTTAATATGGTTTTTATGGAAGACTTTTCAAGTTCCATAACTTGAGGATAAGTTATGGAAGACATAAAACTATTTTATGATGACATTAAAATAAGACCTTTCATTTTTTTATAACCTATGAATCTTAATGAACTTTTAAAAGGAAAAACTCTTCTTTTTCCATAACTTGATGACAAGTTATGGAGTTCATAAAAACCATTAAGATCAAGTATTCCAATTAACACAATAATCAAATAATTCTTCCATGATCTACATTAAACTCATAATAACAAGATAACTCATATCAACTATTTACAAGAAATTAGTCTATTACATAAACTAATAAAATCTTGAAACTATGACAATTATCTTTTATTTGGATAAGATAATTATTTTCACAACATAAAATCAATTTTTTATCAAGAAAACATTTTATAGTAATTATCCAAATCCAAATTAAGCCAAGAAATCCAAAAATCTGCCAGACCCGTCACCAGCTCGTGGTAATTTTGACCGCCTCGCGGTGACCAGGCAGAATATAAAAAAAATAATTTTTTTCAAGCTATGAAAACAAGTAGAATGATGGAAAACAATCCTAGGCTCTGATACCACTGTTGGGTTTTGTATACTAAAACATCCTATGGTGCACATACAACCCTAAAAGCTTTGGATTTATGTTTTCTCTAATTATACATGCATATGGTTTCCAAAGCTTTAAGCCTACAACTAGCATACAAATAATATATGTATAATAAGACAAGTTTTAGACATACCTTTAGATGTTGTTGATGTTGCTAGAAAGACTTTTTCCTTTAAGAACTTAGTGCCCCAAGTGTTGCACCTCAAATGGAATCACAACTCACCTTGGAAAAATGTGACTCTTGAGAGAGAATTTCCATGCACCAAAAACACCTCCATGAACTCCAAGAACTAGAAGTATGGCGTTTTTACGTTATGGAGCTTATATTTATATGTAGGATTCCAAGAGTCATGGGTATAACCCAAATCAATACCCATGGGTTTTATGATCCATGGTTCATGTGGCCCAACTCTTTATGTATCCATACATAAACTTAGTCCAATATGGATCATAAGCCTAACATATATAAATATAACCAAATACCATAATTAGTCCTCATAGATTTAATTAGTCTATTTTGATCACTAAATTAATTCCAAACTAATTCTTGATCAATACTAATAAAATCATATGATTTCATATTAATATATTAGAACTTATAATATATTAATAAATCATATATAACCTCTTCTCAAAAGTCCATCCTAACAAATTGTCCTGATGTTATGCAACCCAAATGAACCATGCTACTCTCGGTTCGAGTACATACCAATAATAGTTATGGGCTTAGATATCTAATCCAACATGTTTACCCTTAATGGAGAAGCAGTGATTTGGAAAAGTTCCAAGCAGGAGATTATGGTTGATTCTACTTGTGAATTAGAGTATATTGTCGTGAGCGAAGCATCGAAGGAGGCTATATGGTTGAAGAACTTCATTAGAGATCTTGGAGTAGTGCTAGCCATTAAGGTGTAACGCCTGTAGATCCGGGCTAGTCAATTTAGAGATATTAGGGATCAAAAACGACTTTTCGACAAAAGATTATTTAGAATAAATAATATTAACCAAGTTGTATAATATGTCTCAAGGGTTCCGTACATATAAAGAGCGCCGAAATCCGAGTTATAACAAAGAAGTTATGACCCGTCGAAGTTTAGCGACGGAACCGGCACGGCACCGCGAAGACGTAAATAGTAAATTTATGATAGAGCGACTTTTAGACTTAGTAATCTAATGAAAGTCGTAGAATATGTTAACCTGAGAGTGTCCATAAAAAGAACGCCCAAATCTGACTTCTTATGAGGAAGTTATGATTTTTCGAAGTTTCGGCTTAGCGGTGTACAGCCTGAAGTTCGAGTATTAGATCGAACGGTTTTTAGCCAACACAACCTAAACGAGAATCGAAGATCTCGTTATTAGTAGCGTAACGATAAAAAGACAGACGAAAATGGACATCGGATAAAGAAGTTATGAGATTTTAACGGACCAATCCTGTCCCGGCCTGTTAAAAATATAACTTTAAGATAAAGTCAAAATTAGCCGACGAAGTCTAAACGAAAGTTGTAGAGTACGTCTCCACCTACACGTGGATATACATAACGTCAAAAACGGATTTCGTATGAACGAGTTAAAAATTATAATATCATATTTACGTATTAAAGTAAAGTATAAATCATATATACGTACACACACACATACACACACACACACACATATATATATATATATATATATATATATATATATATATATATATATATATATGTATGTATATATCATTAGAAAGGTATCGACGATGCGGTCATTATAAGACTAATGTTGAGTTCTTTCGACATTAGTTTAGTACAAATATCGTTAAATTTATTTAAAATAGTATTATAAAGGGGTGTTTAGTTGTTTATATAACTATAAGGTAATTAAGTAATTATGGAGGGTAGTTTTTGAAAATTCAATTAGTATAAATAAGGGCCTCTAGCTCTCATATTTCTTGCACCATTCTCTTGATTCAAGAGTCTTTCTCTTCTTATCCCCCGAGCATTTCGGTCCCTTGTGATTCGACTTCTCTTTCTGTAGTTTTAGTATAGTAAGGTGAGCGCTGAAGCGCTGCACGAATCTTTCTTAGAAAGATTCAGCGACGAAGTTCTGCCCCTGCAGAGCCCGACTCCTAACTAAAATCCTCTTGTAAGTAAGTTATGCTTAACCTATTTTAAATATAGTTTATATTTAAAATTAGTATTGTTATTATAAATTTATAATAAATATTTGAGCTATTATTATGACTTATATAAGTATCGTTATAATATCTTTTTAACTACTTGCGGTACGGCGAATCTGGTTTAAAGGGCCGCATATGGTTGTTGGATTTCAGAAATGCTATATGCCAAAATGGTCCTGCCCTCCAGTGTTTTATGTTTGGCCCCTGTCTGTACAAAGTGGTTGGAAAGTATTGTTTAAATGCTTATATAATAATAATAATAATAATAATAATAATAATAATAATTAGTCACGGTAAATATTAGACTAAAATCTAGTGGTAATAAGATTAGGTTTCGTCGAAGGAAATTATTTTAAAGTAAACGAAGCGCTGTTCGAGTACCGAGTCACCACCTTCTCAAGTGAGTGCATGGTCCCTTTCATACTACATATATATATGAAGTATTTAATATATATTACGTGTTGTGAGTGCATAGTCCCTTTCATCTTACATATAAATACGAAGTATTTTATTTAAATTACGTGCTGTGTGTGCATATTACCTGAATACTTGCTGTCTATATTTGATGAAAGATCTTTGTACATGTTTTAAATGTTTTAAACTGTATACATATTTTATATCTACAAAATATGTTAGGTAAAACATGGGTAGATGAATGATGAGGGATGAAAGCTGATATAGAGGAACATTAGTAGTATGGACCTAGTGCCCTATAGGTGAACATTGGTAGCAATGGACCTAGTACCCTATAGATGAGCACTAGCAGCCGTGCCACAATCTGTAGATGTTTCGGATCTACGGTAAACGTCCTAGCAGCTGCGCTCTAAGGACAGTATCGCCAGTTGCGTCTAATAGGGAGCCATATGACCATGACAGTAGCGTTTAAAGGTCAATACCGACAGAAGCGCCTCATAGAAAATGTCCCAATTCTAGCAGTTGTGCCTGAGTGATAATATTAGATGAGCACTGGCAGCCGTGCCACAATCTATAGATGTTTCAGATCTACGGTAAACGTCCTAGCAGCTGTGCTCTAAGGACAGTATCGGCAGCTACGTCTAATAGGGAGCCTTATGACCATGACAGTAGCGTTTAAAGGTCAATACCGACAGAAGCGCCTCATAGAAAATGTCCCAATTCCAGCAGCTGCGCCTGAGTGATAATATTAGCAGCTGCGCTTGACCACTGTGTCATTGGCAACAATGGAATTCATGTTGTTTCCTTAGGATGATCCTTAGGATTGAATGAACAAGGATTAGCTGATCCTTAGGCTGAATCCTTAAGAAGATAATGCGAATGGGTAATTGGGTTGATTTTTTGATGTTTAAATATAATAATTATATTATTGTGGGTTGAAAACCCTATGTACTCACCAGGTTTCCCAACCTGACCCACTCCAGCTTATTTGTATCACAAGTGTCGATACGAAGCTACTTTACACTGAGAGATTTAAAAGAGATATAGATCACTAGCGTAAATAAATGTAAGTTCTGTTTATGCTTATGTTCCTGTATTGACGATGACATCCCAATGTTTTAAAATGAATAAAAAATACATTTCTTCGGAAATGCTTTGATAACGTAATTATCATGTTTTTCTGGGAATAAATTCCGCAACATTTTTATTAAAAGAGGTACTCTGATTTTCATAAAGCATAAACAAAATCAATCTTTTCTGGCCGTGAAAATAGGGATGTCACATAATGAATCAATGGAAATTTTATGTGATAATGAAGGAGCGGTTGCCTTGACCAAGGAACCAAGAGATCATGGTAGATCATGACATATCAACAGAAAATATCACTTTATCATGCATCATGTAGAAGAAGGAAGCCTCGTCATTAAGAGGGTATCATCAGAAGAGAATCCTGTCGATCCCCTCTCAAAGGGTCTTAGTAGGATTAAGCATGTTCAACATGCAAGGAGTAGTGGTCAGAAGGATGATATTATTTTTAGTGATTAGATAGTTATTTAGAAACTTGTAAGAAATAAATGTAATTGACATTTGATAATTAAATAATAGAGATTTATTTATGATTATCGTTTACTATCTTTTTTCAATTGTTTATCTTTGTGTTTCTTTCGCATGTTTTACTTCCGAATAATTGGATTATTCCAAACACCCACAATAGATCATAATTTGGAAGTAAGTAGTGAATTAAGATTGTCATGAATTGGATTGTAGATTGTCTAAGTGTTTAGACATAATAATAGTTTGCTGCAACATTCATGAGTGCTTTTGAAATGGGGATTTAAGTATTGGATTAAACCCACACTTAGTGAAATACTTCATGGAAATCTATCACGAGTAATTCTGAGACGATAATATTGTATAATCTTTAAACCAAGATATATGAGTTGTTTTTTGAGTTTGTTGTGCATTGATAATGCGTAAACACATCAATAACTTGGTGTTATAAAAAGTATTGTTGTGCATGATTTGATGAGTAAATAGTACAGGCATATGAGTCAATGTTTATATATTCCTTTTTCCCTAAGAGGGAAAAGCGATATCTTGGGCCCTTTGATGATTTGGTGTTGACTTATATGTCGGGCCCATTCATGACTAAATTGATGTGTTCGATTAAGTTCTTTGTCATTACAAATCAAAAATCGGTTGCCCATTGATGATGCGTAAACGCACCAGTAACTTGGTGTTATAAAATGCATTGTTGTGTGTGATTTGATGAGTAAATATATCAAGCATATGAGTCGAAGTTTATCCATTCCTTCGGGTTTTATGGCCTGTTTTGGATTAGGATCATTACTACAAACTGTTTTGGCTCATAAAATTTGATTTTACTGATATGGTAATGATATCCCCATTCAATAACATGATGGTTATCAAATTTTAAGATAATTACTTGATTTTATGAAAAACTAATTATTTGTAAAATTTGAATCATTTTGCTATAAGAGTTGAATTAGGTCAATTTAGTAAAAGATAAAATGATATGATTATTTCATTAGTTTAAATTTTGATCTAAATGGTCTTGAAGAGGGTCATAACTTGTCCTCAAGTTATGGAATATGTAAAGTCTCATTCATAAAACAAATTAACTCCTTAAGTTATGGAAGCCATGAGTCTTGTAAGAGAGTTACAAAATTTGATCTAAATGGCTTTGAAAAGTTTCATAACTTGCCCTCAAGTTATGGAACTTGGAAAATCTCATTTATGTAACATAAATTCTAAAACTCAAGAGGTTTTGAAGAGTTACAAAACTTACCCTCAAGTTTTGGAATTTAAAATTTGATTAAAAAAGTTTTAATTGTGAAATATTAAATACTAAACCTTTTCGCTTCATAGCTAAAATTTAGAATTAAAAGTTTTAATTATGGTTTTGTGGATAATTAATTAAATGTTTAATTAAAAGAGTATTAATAAATCCATAATTATATGGTTTGAGTTTAATTAAATTAAAAGTCTAGTTTAATTAATAGATTAAACAACCTGGTATTTTAAATGTTTAAAAATACACCCTTATACTATATAAAATTAAAAGTCTAATATATTATATATGTATAAGTTAAAAAGTCAGTCTTATCGTTAGTAGGCCTCATTCACGAAGCTTTTCTATAAGGGGTGTTTAAGGAAGCAGCTTATAAATTCCCAATCTTGGTAACTTTAGAAAAATGTGAATTTAATGCTAACCCATGAAATTGCACATTACACCTTATTGGTCAGTTAGTGGAGCGTGTGTGGTTAACCGACACACTAATATGGACTAATAAAGGATGGAAATGGGTTTCTCGTAAATTATCATTGATCAATGGAGCGTATGTAGTTAACCGACACATTGATTAGGTGATTAATGACATCGAGAGTACCAAGAAAATTTGCATGGTTATTCACACCTTGTTTGTGATTCTCGGTATCCCATTCACAAAATTGAAGGGCATAATCGAGATTAAACATGCCATTGAAAAGTTCAATAAATCTCAAAAGAATCTAGGAATTTCAATTCATTTAAAATCTAATATTCACTTTCTTTTTTCATGGTGGAAATTGGTAAATCGTCATTTACCTACCTTCAAATATTTTGCTATTGGATTACGACATCCCTCTTCCGAATTGCAGAATATTGTGTTGGGTCCTAGCCTTAATATTTCATTTTGGGTGTTATATTAAGGACTTAAATCAATTAAGTTGAATTTCTCCCTTGTATATGTCTAGTTCAGACAACTATGGTCTTTCTGAATCTTATGGAAAAAGCTTTCATCATGAAGATGATGTTCACAGAAATCATACTTCACTTCCTCCACCTCCTCCAATTATTCTCCTTAACCCACATGTTCGTTGACTTGAAAAGTTCAAGGTCACTCAAACCCTATTGGCTAGAAAACAAAAGGATAGAAAGTCTATGTGTGCACATGTCTTGGAGATGAAGTCACATATTGACAAGTTGGGAATGTTAGGTGTCGTTGTCTCAAGGAAGTGGGCTATTGACTTGGTTCTTCAATCACTTCCTAATTCATATAGTGGGTTTGTTAAAGACTATTATGTGACAAACCACGACGTGACCTTTATCGATCTTACCTATTTGCTAATTGCTGCTGAATCAGAAATGATTTGGTGCACTGGTAATACAAATTTAATTGGAAGATCTACTTCCTAAACTTCCATGGAAATTGACAATGGAAATATTGGAATTCCAAAAAAGTCTTCTCTTCCCAATGGAAAGGGATTGGCCATGGTCGAACCATTAGACCAAATGGTAAAGAGAAAGGCTAAGTTTGAGATTGTCCTGTGTGCCATTCCAAAAGAGTCTGTTTGTTACTATTGCCAAGAGAAGGGGCTTTGGTTGCGAAGCTTCCTTATTTACCTGAAGGATCACAAGGATGGTAAAGTCAAAGTGTTTGAATCTGCTTCAGGTAAGTCCACTATCTAACTCTATGAAGTTCCTATTTGTAGATTCTTAATACATGATGTGATAAGATCACATTTTGATGTTTTGTAGGCTCGAAGAAAAGAAAGGAAGCTTAAAGGAAGAGTAAGTTGATTCTGATCGCAAAGAGATGGATTTCGATCGCATGGTTCGATGATCAGAATTTTGAGCTACTGCTTAAGAGTTATGATAGATTGCTTAGGAATAGATAACAACATAATTTTCATTTATAATTGTATTGTAAGGAAAAGTTTTTCCGCAATTTTATAAATAAAAGAACTTTTTTTATTTTATCTTATTTTAAGTTTCCTTGAATTGAATTTGTGAAAATTTTTGTTTATGTGTTTCCACTGATAGCAATATTGGAAAATGGATTTGATTCTTTCGTTTGTGGTAGTGTCAAGATTTACCAAATAAGGAAAGATTCTCATCACCCAAGTTTCAGTTGGATATGAACTTGGAATCATGCAACTTGTATTGTGTGATGAATGAGAACCTTCGTATTTGGGAAATTAAGACTAATTCATTGTTCACATGTATATGTGAGTCGATTGAAGGACTAGGGGATCGGGTACCCTTGGTTATGCACTGGTCAGGTCCACCACAAAGAACGATAAGACTATTCGTTATGATTTACTAAAAGTTTAGAAAATATGGTTAGACTTATAAGATTAAGTGTAATTCTGAATCATTGAAAAAGTTTCAATGTATAGCAGAACAAATAAGAAGAATCAAATTAGGCAGAAAGATAAAAGTTTCTCCATTCTGAAAAGAATGGGGAGTACTTGAGTATCGTGTTTTATGATCATCTTAGTGATTATGGAACCATATCACAATTGATCCTCTAAGTGCACTTGTATAGCTAAGAAGAGGAATCGGGAATTGTTAAAATGGTTAAATCAAAAGGTCAATCATACTTCGTATTAAAATCAAGTCTTAGAGTCGTACTCCAAGATCGAGCCTTAAGTGACATAATCTTAAGAAAAGTTTATAACACTTATCAAATGTAGAGTAAAATGTTTCTTACTATTGTACATTTGAAATTGGTAAGTTGTGATGTCTTGGATAAGACAAAGACCATCTAAGACTAATTGTGTGAAGTGTTTGTCTTAATAAGAAACCGCACTAACTCTTGAATATTTGTTTGTCAAGGAATGAGTCTTGACAAGAGAATCTTATATGTCAAGAGGTCAGTGGGAGTCTTAAAGATCTTGGAAAAGTTTCAAGACCTAATCAAGAATAAACCTATTGTTAATCACTAGCGCACGAATTGAGATTTGTAACCTATCGTGTTGACATATTCTTATTTATGTGCCCATTATAGTTAAAATTGACTATGCATGTGAGTTATATGAGTGCTCAATTGTTTGCATAACAACTTGGAAGCAATGGTAGACCCTTGTGCTGCCAGGTGGCAAGAAATTAAGATTGAACAAGTTCAGTCCATATGAGTTTGGATTTGTCACTAACCTTGTCTTGTGATTATGACAAATTCACATGGATAGGAACACATACACCATTAATCTAAGTGACAAAAGTTTTTCTCTGCTTCATGAAAATGATTGTGAGGAAACTTTTTCACTAAGTGTATTTTAAGGAGATAGCATTTGTGATGTTTGCATTCTCAAATTCGATTATGATTACGACATCCCTCTTCATAGTTCGAATTGTGAGAAATGGAAAAAGGTTTGAACATTTGAGACTTATTATTGTAAGTTCTAAAATTGGTTAGACACCCATGTGAGCTATCTAAGGAAAGGTGTATGAGTTTGAGAAGCCTAGATAAAGTGTTATCAAAGCATTTTGTATCAGAAATCTGAACTTTGGTAAGAAAGTCAATAAAGTATTGATTTTTAGAAGTCCAACTGATTTTGGATGCATGTCAAAGCTAGTGGGAGCATAAATGTTATACTAGTGACAAAATAATTGTTATGATAGTGGGAGCATAATTATTATGGTAAGTGTTGCGAGTTAGCAATACAATTTATAGGAAACAAAGTTCTAATTTGCAAAGTTGCAAAGGTTGAAAACTTGTTTCGCTATACTAAGGGAGAGGATACTTATCCTTTATTTCGAATCTAAAAGTTTAAATTAAAGTATTAATCAAACTTAGTCATGGATATATATGAATACCATGTTGAAATATTTCAACATTGGAAATTCTATAGATGGAAATATTATAGCAAAAGACTGGTCAAGTATCATGTCTTTATGTAAGACATTATGAATCGTGTCCCATATGCTTCAGATATAGGATCAATTACATATGTTGTAATATTCATGAGTTCTAATATTCCAAATGCCTAGGGCATTAAGAGGGAAAAGGACTAGAACCGGATATGACTAAAGTGGTTAAACATTTGTCAAGGATAATCTAAGGTTCGCTAAGGATTGGTCGCTTGTGGGCAATTGGAAGTATAGTAATAAATAGACCATGTTGACATGATTCTGAATAGATATAATTTTGTTAAGAATAAATTATCATATGGCAAATATGGAAATGTTTCCATATTGGGAGTTGGATATTAAGAATCTATGTGTAGGTTAGAAACTATAATGCACGAAGGATGTTCAAAGGAATGTACTTTGAATGTGAGACTTCAATTCCGGGGAATTGTCTTGTAACAATCTCCAAAGGAATACTTTGTAATATCATTGGCAAAGTCTCTGTGAGTTTGGTACCATGACATTAAAAAATGAATCATTGCATGATAGTTTAGAATCTTACACTTATGATAAAGATTTGGAATTGTGAAATGAGTTTGTGTATATTTCACAAAGAAAGGACCATAGCAAACATAGTTTGCATGCTTGGAGCATGAGATAAGTATTGTTGTAATTCAAGTATTAAGTTGATAAATTGAAACATTATACAATGAATAATGTGTAATCAATATGGTGATTAAATAAAAGGTGTTTTATTTATATTCAAAAGTTTTGAGACCATATTGGATTCGGTTATTCTTGTGCTTCACTTTGAATGTTTTGAGTTCCCGAATAACTAGGTTATTCAAACTATCCACAGTCGATCATACTTTGGAAGTAGGTAATGAGGAAAGACTGTCATGAATCTAACTGGAGACTGTCTAGGTGTTTTAGACATAGAACAAGTTTGCTGTAGCGTTCATGAGTACTCCTGTAATAAGATTTGAGTATTGGAGTAAACCCACGCTCATCTGAATCACTTCATGGGTTTTATCACAAGTGATTTGTGAGACGATAATATCTTATATTCTTAAAACAGAGACGTGTGAGTTGTAGCTTACAAATCGGTTGCACATTGATGATGCGTAAACGCACCAGTAACTTGGTGTTATAAAACGCATTGTTGTGTGTGATTTGATGAGTAAATATATCAAGCATATGAGTCGAAGTTTATCCATTCCTTTTACCCTTAGAGGGATAAAAGCGATATATGTGGGCCCCTCGATGATTTAGTGATGACACCCTAAGCGCTTGGCCAAGTCTGAACTGATTTGATTTGTTCAATTAGTCAGTTGTCATAAATTGGAAATCGGGAAACAACAGATGGACAAAGAGAATGATTATAATCCATGTCTTAGTCCATATGATATCTTATAGGATGGAGGAATATATGATCCCTTATCTAATGGACACGCCATTGATTTGTTCAGAGTTCGACAACGACTTTTTGAGAGCTACGATTGCTGGTCGGTTTTCAAGTCGTACTTTCAGTTATAGTTATTAGACTTATTCAAGTGGGAGACTGTTGGACTAGGTGTCTAAGCCCATAACTATAATTGATATGTACTTGACCCGAGAGCAGCATGGTTTATTTTGGGTTGCCTTCACCAAGACAATTTGACAGGATGGATATTTGAGAAAGAGCTTATTTGTGATTTATTAATATATTATAAGTATAATATATTAATTGTGAAATCATATTAGTTAATTATTATTGGTAAAAAATTAATTTAGTGATCAAAAGAGACTAATTAAATATGCAGGGACTGATTATGTAAATCAGTGATATTTATAATGTGGGCTAATGATCCATGTTAATTAGAAATGGACTAAACTTTTGTGAGAGTCCATGAAGAGTTAGTCCATAAGGCTAATGAGTTAATGGATTAAAAGCCCAAATGAATTAAGGCTTACAAGTTTAAACCCTAAAGATTCCAAACTATAAATAAGGTCCCTAAGCTTACAAAATCACCCACTAGTACTCCAAGGTGAAAACATAATTGTTTTTTATGCTCCCAACCTCTCTCTCATTATCCTCCACTTGTTCATGGTGTTTGTGACTTGTTTGAGGCATCACACTTGGGGTGCTAAGCTCTTAAAGGCCAAGTTCTACAAGCTATAACAAAGAGGTAATCTTCCAACTAGTTTTTATGTTATATATCTTCATTTGTATGCTAGTTATAGGTTTCATGCTTTGGTTGATTTTGTTGCATGTATAACTAGAGAAAGCATAAATCCAAGGCATTAGGGTTGTAAGTGCACCATAGGATGTTAGAGTACATAAAGCCCAACAATAGAAACAAAGGAATAAGTGGTCACTTATCTAAAAGGCTTATACTTGATTAGATTAGAATTCGACAGTTGTTGTGGAAGGCACTCTTTGTTGGTTATTCGAAGATTATTTAACCAATAGTAGTTGATGACTTGTCCAAGTCGGATACTGTTGGAAATGGGTGTCCAATGTAATAACTAATTGATATAACTTTAGGAATAATAACAAAGTCTTTTAGGGTTGCCCTCAAGAGCTAAAAGAGCAACTGGAATATTCTGGAACCTCTTATGGGGTGGACAATTTTGAGAAGATATATAGACCTTCTAGAACTCATCTATAGTTGATGATAAGGCATGTATTTGAATTAGGATTAAATTTGATTATTTAATTAATTCAAATATGCTTTCTTTACAAATTTGCTCAGTTATAACTGAACCCTTTGAGCCTTCATAATTTTCATTCCTTTTCTCCCAACATCCTTAGAATTTGAGTTTTGATATCTCTTCTCACATCCCTCCTTGTTTTGTAGTGTTTAGATGCTAGGGTGTGATTCTTTAGAGGCACTATACTTTGAGTGTTAGATCTTCAAAAGAGCATGAATGAATTGAAGATCTACAAGTTTTCTAGAAGCACATCCATTTTTGCTTTAAGGTTAACAATTCTATCCATCTTTGTAACATTAATCTTGTAGATTTAAAAATAGGTTGCTATCATTGTAAAACCAATATCCTAGGGTGCATGTACACTTAAGTTTATTTTAATCGCTTTTGTTGCCTAATTTTAATGTATAGATGCAAAAAAAACATGTAATAGATCTGTATATTTCTCTCATTTTTGGTATCATGCATGGGGTTTTGACCTCATTTTCTTCATTTTGACCTAGATTTGTGAGATACATGCATTGGAAATGCATGTGCATAAATTTATGATTTTTATGAACATTAGAGAAATGTTAAAAACCTCCAAGAAAGTATGAGACTTGGACTTAACGAATTAAGATCTTAATGAAGAAGTTATTCTGCAAACGAACCGTGACACAATCATAAGTTGAATACGAAGCGGTGGTTGTGAGTGTTGCGTCTGTTTTTTCGGATTTGACCACGATGCAGTACAAGGTTCACCATGGTGCAGTGAGTCGTTGACCGTTGACTTTTTGACAAATTTGACTTTTAGATAAATATTAGTGAGATTATATTTCAAAGCATTGATTAAGGGAAAAACGGTCTTTTGCTCTAAGACAAGGATTAGAAAGAGAAGGACTTGTTTATTGAGAGAAAAATTAAGTAATATACCTTAATTTCTAAATCAGTGTTAAATCTTATGTAGTAGTTCGAGTCAATACCAATTCCACTTAGCTCTATGTGTGGATTAGCTTAGCAATCATTTTAGGTGGGTTCTCATGAACTTATTTATTATATGGATTATGTGTTATTTGTATTTTGACTACACGAGAACCCCCCGGGGAGCCTAGTTGAGTTCAGGACCAAGTCAACTCTTCGGGGAAGTGGTCCAAGTTTGGATGATCATGATAGCCCTTTAGGGAAGTGACCAGTCCCAGTTGGCAGTTATTGATATTGTCCTTCGGGAATCACCATGCATGATACCAAAAAAGAGATAAAATTCCAAATCTATATCATATAATACTATTGGGACCTCACAGAGCAATAAAGTTGCAAACTATATTCCCATATCTCACTCAAAACTCACAAAATGGGCCAAACTTGCTTAAAACTCAAGATCTAACAGAAATGAACCACAAAGATCTAGCTTGAAGACTTACAAGAGTCCAGAAGATTCTTAAGGGGTTGCTTGTGCTTGTTTGATGGCTCCTTGCACCACAAATACGCTCCTCTAATGGGCACAAGAAAAGCAAATGAGCTCAAAATCGACAAGAGGAGGCTAGGATTTGATATTCTGCTCTTGGATGTGACAGAGGTTAGGGGTTGAGGAAATCCTAGCCGTCACATCTCTTAAATACGGCTTAAGGCCCGAAACATAGGGTTTTACGCCCAAAGCGGCGTTGCGACCATTAAATGACTATCGTGTCGTAGTCACAGGACACCACCACACCACTGTAAACCATATACCGCATCAGGGGAATATGAAATTCTCCAAATTCGAATTTAAACTTCAACATGCATAATATTAACTCATACCTGAATTTGGGTGTTACAATTGTGTAGTGGTGGCAGCAGTGGCGCAAATGGCGGTGGCAGAGGTGGCGGTGGTAGTAGTGGTGTTGGTGTGGCATAGGTGTTGGTGACGATGACGGTGACATAGGTAGTGCTGGAGGCAGTGACGACGATGATAGTGGCTGGTGGCGGCAATAGTGGTGGTGGTTGGTGGTTTGGCAGAGGTGGTGCTAGTTGTAGTGTGAGTCGTGGTGGCAGTGGAAAGCGAAGGTGGTTGATTCATACATGAATATACTTACATTTATATTCACATATAAATATTACCTATCTTCTGTCGTGTCGGTACTATGAAACGATTTGCGGCAAAAATAAATGATTGGGTTAGACTGATTCACCCATTTCAACTTTTTTTTCTTAATTGAAATTATCTCTCTCTCTGTGTGTGTGTGTATATATATATATATATATATATATATATATATATATATATATATATATATATATATATGTGTGTGTGTGTGTGTGTGTGTATATATATATATATATATATATATATATATATATATATATAGAGAGAGAGAGAGAGAGAGAGAGAGAGAGAGATTTAAATGGTTCAAATATAATATAAATATATGTATTTATTTAGGCAAACATACCTAAAAAAGAAGAATAATAAAAAGAAAAAAGTATATATATTCATTTGTGTTGGCATCTTTTTGCATATGGTTTATAGAATCTTATAAAAATGTTCCTCTGACTAAGGAGGACGAGTTTAGTGATACTATATTAGTAACATATGAAATTGTCGAATAAAGTTTGGTAAATAACTGAACATATAAAAGTCGTTGATTAGACAAGTATAAGGCTTTTTATAGATTTCTTTAGGTTTAATATAGTAAGTAGTAACAAAGTTTTCATAATGAATCAACCAGGAATCGAGTATTTGAAGGTTATCCATTGAGCCCAATTCAATTATTTTCAGTTTAAATTTTTGTAGATAATCCTTTGAGCCCAATTCAATTATTTTTAGAATTCAATAATTCAAAGTTTTGCCAAGTGAATACAATAATGATTCAGTTATTGTCCAAAGTCAAGTGGGCAAATGGCCCATAAGTAATATCATTTTGATCCATGATTCTAAAAATATGATTTTAGAGCATAATATATATTATATAGTTACTTATATCATAATTTTTGTTTGAAAACAGAGCATCCAAATATTGAAGCGTATTGTATTTGTTATATCATCGCTTATTAATTGTACCATATATTCTTATGATTATATTTAACAAAAAACAAATATTATAAACCCTTTTAACCTCTTTTGATTTTTTTATTAATTAATTTATCTTTTTTATATAAAATATAATTATTAAAGATATAACATATTAATATTTAATAATTGGAAAAGCAAATATTATATAATCAATGAAAATAAAAAAAATAGTAAAAATCATTATGTATGTAGCTATAAAATAAAAAAATGAAAATCTTAATTTTTATGATTTTAATGATTAATAATGGATAGTAAAATGAAATATATTTGATTTTAGTAAATTAGATTGTTTTTTAAGCGGAAAATCTAATTTATTCATACGGGATATCTAATAGTATACAAACAATGAAAATAGTAAAAAAAAATCATGAAAATCATTATGTATGTAGCTATGAAAATAAAACATAAAAATATCAATCGTTATGAATTTAATAATTGATAATGAATAATAAAATGAAATATTATTGAATTTTTATAACTATAGGTCGTCCTTTAAACATGCCAAATCTAATTTATTTATATTATTTAATTGTGAGGGAGAGAGAACAAGAGATCTAATATTATATAATCAATTAAGACAGAAAAAAGACAATGAAAATCATTTTGTATGTAGCTATGAAAAAAATATTAACCGTTGTGATGTTAATGATTGATAATGAGCACTAAAATAAAGTATTATTGGATTTCTAATAAAGTAGACCGTTTTTTAAAATATAAGTCAATCTATGTTTTAGAGCGAACTTGAACTTTTACTCTCAAAGAGAAAATACAACACATGATACTATTGAGATAGAAACCCTTTAATTAATAAATTAGATTAATTAGTGAAACATTAATAACAAATATTTAAATTTTAAATACAATTTACGAGTGTAAAATAATATATTTTTAATAGAAAAGGTATTTAAATATCTACCACTACCTTTTATTTTAACACATGACATCTTTTACTGCTACATTGACTCCTCTTATAATTTCCGTCAATTAACCTGCTGTTGCATCTGTTGTTGCATGTGATTTCTTCTTAGACATATGTTACCATTTGATGAAATGCTTGGTTCATTTGATATGGAAAGAAATCACATTTATTTGGGTTTTTTTTTCATTTTTTTTTTTTGCTTTGTTACTTTTCTTTCTACAAGCGATTTTAAGCTTTCATTATTGCTTATACTTTACAATCATGGTAACCAAACTCAAAAGGATTTTCAAATTCATCTCTCAAATATATGGTAACCCCTCTATCTGTATGGGTGAATGAAAGAGTATATACCATCTCTCAATGATACTATTTACTTATTTATAATACAAAGCTTTAAATAATATCATACTTTCATGTATTATTCATTATAACATCCTATTTTTATATATTCACACATTCACATCTTACTTTTTTCATGCCAGATGGTCGTCATATAATATAATGTTATTTTTTTACAGATTAAAATCTCTAGGAAGTTGTTGGAAAAGGTTCTAGATATATTCTCATTTTCACTATAGTCTCACATTTTAACTAAACAAACATATTATCAACATTTATGTCAGGTTGAATGCCCTATCAAGATGTGTTTTTGTTCTATTCTCAAGATTTAGATAACTGTCATTAAATAAAATAAACTAATTATCCAAAACAGTTTGATTAAGTGATGCTTGATAATCATATGGATTATCAATTTATTGGGTATGTTTTAAAAATAATAAAAATGAAAAAGACATTGCTTTTTGAAGGTTAAAACGAAAAATACATGTACATGAGCTTGGAATGTAATGTCATTGCTTCGAACTTACCTAGCCAAAATCAAAAGAACATTATTTTTCATGTTTTGAAAAGTAGGATGCTATTCCAAGTATTTTTTTTAAAAGGTTTATTTCAAAATTGAAAAGTAAGTTGAAGTTCCAAAGCTTTGAACTTACTTATCCATCGTTGTAATTTATAGGGGGGGCACATGTTGTCAATTTATTTCATTCAGTTAAGTTTGTTAGTGACAAGGGTATTTCTGTAACTTAATGTACAGGTAGTTAGCTTAGTTCATAAGTTGTATATATTAGTTCTTTTGAAAAGCTGTAAAGTTTAATCAATGGAAGATTTCTTGAATTCTCCCAATATTGCGTTCATTTTCATACAAGTTAACATGGTATCAGATTGAATTGATCCTCACCTTCCGTAATTTCACATTCAATTTCACTTTCAATCTTCTTCTTCATCTTCAATTTTTCAATTCGTCATGTCTGATTCAGAAATAAATTTCAACAATTCAACTCTCAATTCTCCATCGAATCCCTATTATCTTGGATCGTCTGATAATCCAAGCTCTGTTCTTGTTACCAATGTCTTCAATGGTGTTGGATTCAATGCCTGGAAACGTGCGATGATCATTGCACTGTCTGCCAAAAATAAATTGGGTTTTGTAAATGGTTCGATCACTCAACCTGCTCTTAATTCCTCTGAATATCCTGGATGGTATCGAGTTAATTCCATGGTGATAAGCTGGTTATTGAATTCTCTCCATAAAAATATTGCCGATAGTGTGCTTTTTCTTCAATCTGCATCACAAATCTGGACTGAATTGAATCAACGCTATGAACAATCAAGTGGTGCATTGATTTACCAGATTCAGCAGAAACTTTACTCTATTTCACAAGGTTCAAATGATTTTTCTACTTACTACACTAAACTCATGAAGATCTGGGATGAGTTACGAGTTGTTCAGGATTTACCTGCTTGTTCTTGTACTGTTGCAACTGCTATCAACAAGTTTCTTGATGATCAGAAACTAATTCAACTTCTCATGGGCCTCAATGATTCTTATAAAATCATTCGAGGTCAGATTCTCATGATGAAACCCTTACCTTCTCTCTCCACTGCTTATGCTCTTATTATTCAAGAAGAACAACAGAGTGAAGTTAATTCTGTCCCAGTTTTCAACAATGACGCTATTGCCATGAATGTTTCTCATAATCAGTCTTTTTCTTCATCAAAGAAATCTCTTACATGCACACATTGCAAGAAATCAGGTCACACGAAGTCTCAATGTTATAGGCTTGTTGGTTTTCCTTCTACTTTCAAGTTCACTAAAGGAAAGAAAGATGAGTCACAATCTGTTGTGCAGAACGTTCAAAGTGTTTCTACACCACCCACTATGAATTTTTCACCTGAACAATATCAACAACTTCTTCAACTCTTGAATAATAGCAACATCAACAATACTTCTTCTTCTCCTAAAGTGAACTCTGCTATTTCAGAAGGAGCATTGCATCCTGATGGTACAATTTTTTCTTTTAAACATTTTTGTGCAAATGTTTACAAATCTTCTCATCTTCTTCATAAACATAATTCTTGGATCATAGATTCAGGTGCTACTGATCACATTTGTTCTAATCAAAGTTTTTTGTTTCTCTTTCTAAACTCATTCTGCCTCATTCTCTTGGTCTTCCTAATGGAATTGACACTTTTGTCAATTATGTTGGCGATGTTCAGATTCATGATTCAATTGTTCTTCGTGGGGTACTTTATGTCCCTGAATTCAAATACAACCTTCTTTCTATTCCCAAGCTCACTTCTCAACTTCATACTTTTGCAATTTTCACTGATGAAAATTGTTTTCTGCAGGACCCTTCCATGAAGAATAAAATTGCTTTTGGACTTCTTGGTCAAAGAATCAATGATTTGTATGTATTTGATCATCATCAAATCAAGACCACATTAGCATATGATTACTTAGTTTTTCCTTCTTCATTGTCTTGTCAAACTTCTGTATTCAGTTTTACTTTTAATAATCAAACAATGTTATGGCATAATAGACTTGGTCATATTTCTGTTGCAAAACTCAAAGATTTATCTCTTGTTTCCTCTAAATGTACTGATTTGAATCTTGAATCTTGTGTTGTTTGTTCCAAAGCTAAACAACGAAAATTTCCATTTCCTGTTAGTGAGTCCATGTCTAAGGCATCTTTTGATTTGATTCATGTGGATGTTTGGGGTCCATATAAACACATGACTCATGATGGTTTTAAATATTTCATAACCATTGTTGATGATCATAGTCGACATACTTGGATTCATTTACTCTCTCATAAGCATTATGCTTTCACTCTTCTTAAAGCTTTTGTTAAAATGGTTAAAACTCAGTTTAACACTATGGTCAAAGTTATAAGAACTGATAATGCTTTGGAGTTAGGGTCAAGTACAGAAGGTGTTAATTTTTTCCAAGACAATGGTATTTTGCATCAAAAGTCCACTCCTTATAATCCTCAACAAAATGGGATTGTTGAAAGGAAACATCAACATATTTTGGGTACTGCAAGGGCTCTTTATTTTCAATCAGGGGTTGGCATTGCTTATTGGGGAGAGTGTGTTAAAACAGCTAAAATCCATGAAGTGATTCAAGTGAGTGTGGGTTTAATCCAATACTCTAATCTTATTAAAGCACTCATGAACTCTGCAATAAACTTTTGCTATGTCTAAACACTTTAGACAATCTACAGACGGACTCATGACAGTCTTGCTTCATACCTACTCCCAATGTATGAGCGACTGTGGATGTTTGAATAACCTAGTTATTTTGGAAGTCAAAACATGCAAAGTGAAACGCAATAATAATATTAATCCTAGATGGCCCCAAAACTTTTGAGCGTAAATAAAAACACTTTTATTTAAACACCATATTGATTAGTCATTATTCATTGCTTACTGTTTCAGAAAATCAACTTATTACTCGAATTATAACCACAATTGTCCCATGTTCCAATATAGTCCATCCAATACTATACTTCCAACTACTCACAAGCGACAAATCCTCAGTGAACCTCAGATCGTCCTTTGATAGTTGTTTAATTATTTTAGTCAAAACTGATTCTAGTCATTTTTCCCTCTTAATGCCCTAGTCATTTGGAAAATTTTAGAATGGTCAAATATTACAACATATGCAATCGATCCTATACCCGAAGCGTATTGGACACGATGCATAATGTCTCATATAAAGACATGATACTTTATCAGCCTTTTGCCATAATATTTTGTTAGCCATGTTCTCACAGTTCGAACTATGAAGAGGGATGCCGTAATCATAATCGAATTTTGAGAACGTGCTATGTATCCTTGACTAAGCTTTTAGATTTTGAAACGAAGTATAAGATTCTCTCCCTTGATTATAGAAAAACAACTTTTCAACCCCTATAACTTTCAAACTTTGCAAAGTTAATCTTTGTTTTCTATAATTAATATTGCTAACTCGCAATACTTGAAATAATAATCATGCTCCCACTAACACAATGATTATTTCTATACAAGCATAACACTTATGCTCCCACTAGCTTTGACATGTATTCAGAAAACACTTGAACTTCTAGAAAACAATGCTTATTGAATTCCTTAAGTTCATATTTCTAATACCTGATGCTTCGATAAGCCTTTATCTAAGCTTCTCAAAATCGCACACCTTTCCTTAGACAACTCACATGTGTGTCTAAACTAATTCAGAATTTATTTTACTAAGTCCCAAATGTTCAGACTAATTGACAAATCTCACAATTCGAACTATGAAGAGGGATGCCGTAATCATAATCAAATTTGAGAATGCAATTTACATAATCGCTATCTTCTTAAAATCTCTCTTAGTGAAAGCGTTTCCTCACAATCATTTTCATGAAGGAGAGAAACCTTATGACACTTAGATTTTATGGTGTATGTGTTCCTATCCATTTGAATTTGTCATAACCATAATCGAAAGATAATGTTTGTGACAAATTCAAACTCTTATGGATAGAACTTGTTCATTCGAAATTTCTTGCCATCAAGGGTCCCACCATTGCTTCCCAGTTATTTGGCAGCTCACCTATGCCAGTCAATGTACTTTCATTGATCAAGGTGTTTGCCCTTATGCATTCAATTGAGAACTTGTAGAACTCGTATGCATAATCACTCAACTGGATTGGCACAAAAATATAATTTTGTCAACATGATAGGTTATAATCCTTAAGTCGTGTGCTAGTGTTTAATAGGTTTACTTCTTGATTTGTTCTTGAATTTTTTTCAAGACAATTTAGACTCCCATTGACCTCTTGACATATATGATTCTCTTGTCAGGAACCTTTCCTAGACAAAAGAATATTCAAGAGTTAGTGTAGTTCTTATCAAGACAACACACTTCACATAATTGCTCCTAGTTGGTCTTTGTCTTATCCAAGACAGCACAACTTACCAATTTTCAAATGTGCAAGAATAAGAAAGCCTTTTCCAAACCCCACATTTGATGAGTGTTATAAACCTACTTAAGACTTGTCACTCAATTCACAATCTTGGAATATAACTCTAAGACTTGATATTGGAACAAAGTATGATTGACTTCTTGATTTTAACCATTTCTACAATTCTTGGTTCCTCTTCTTAGACATACAAATGCACTAAGACTCACTTGGAGGATCAATTGAGATATGGTTCTTAATCATTAAGACTTATCATAAAACACAATAAAAGGTACTCTCCATTCTTCTTAGAATAGAGAAAATTTTATCTTTCTGCCTACTTGATTCTTCTTATTTGTTTTGCTATTGATTAAAACTCTTTCAATCAACTCAGAATTATACTTAATCTTATAAGTATAACCATATTTACTAAACTTTAGTAAATCATGACGAATATCTTTATCACTCTTGTGGTGGACTTGATCAATGCACAACCTAGTGTACTCGATCTCCTAGTCCTTCTCTTGACACTTTGTCAAAGAATTAGTCTAATTTCCAAATATGAAGTTTCTCATTCATCATGCAACCAAGTTGCATGACTCCAAGTTTCTGTCCAACTGAAACTTGGGCGATGAGAATCTTCCCTTATTTGGCAAATTCTCGACATTTCCACAAATAACATAATTAAGAATCAAATCCATTATAGCTAACAATAGAAACAATCAAACATCAATTTTTCATACACACCATTGCAAAGACAAAATCAAAATTTATTTTATTGCGGAAAAATATTGTCCTTACCATGCGATTACTAATGAAAACTATGTAAATATTGCTTAGCAATCTATCCTAACTCTAAAGTAGTAGCTTAAATATATGATCCTTGAATCATGCAATAGAAATCCATTTCATCGCGATCAGACTCAGCTTGCTCCTTCCTTTAAGCTTCCTTTCCTTTTTTCGATCCTTCAAAACATCGAAATGTAATCTTATCACATCATGTATTAAGAATCTCCAAATAGGAACTTAATAGAGTTAGATAGTGGATTTTTACCTGAAGCAGAGTCATACATCTTGACTCTCCCATCTCTTAGATCTCTCAGGTAGTCAGGGCAGCTTTGTAACCAATGACCATTCTTTTTGGCAGTAGAAACTTATGGACTCTCTGGAATGGCACACGGGACTATCTCAGACTCAACCTTTCTCTTGCGTAGAGAAAACTTTATGTACTTCCAATGTTACCATTGCCCATAGAGGGTTGGGATATTGATTTACCACACAAATATGTTGACCAGTGCGCCAAATCATTTCTGATTCAGCAGCAATAAGCAAATAAGTCAAATCAATAAGGGACATGTCGTGGTCCATCACATAGTACTCTCTAACGAACTTGCCATATGATTTGGGAAGTAACTAAAGAACCAAGTCAACAACCAACTTTCTTTAAACATCGACACCCAACAATCCCAATTTATCAACCTTTTATCCAAGATATGAGCACATATAGACTTTCCATTTTCGTGTCTTTTGTCAATAGGGCTTGAGTGACCTTGAACTGTTCAAGTCTTCGAACATGTGGGTCAGGTAGAATTATTGGAGGAGGCGGAGGAAATGAAGCATGATTTGTATTTCCACAATACAATCATGGAAGATCATCTTCGCGTGGAAAACTTTTTCCAACGGATTTAGGAAGACCATAGTTGTCAGACTTTGACATCTATAAAACGGGAGAAAATTCAAGTTAGTTGATTGAGTCCTTAATAAAACACCCAAATGAGATATTAAGGCTAGGATCCAACACAATATTCTACAATTTGGAAGAGGGATGTCGTAATCCAACTTGCAGAACATTTAAAGGTAAGTAAATGACGATTCACTAATTTTCCACCATGAAAAACGAAAAAGGAAATTAAGTTTTAAATGTATTGAAAACTCCTAGATCTTTTGAGATTCATTGAACTTTTCAATGGCATGTTTAAATCTCGATATGTCCCTCGATTTGTGACTAGGATGCCGAGGATCACAAAACAGGTTGTGAATAACCATGCAAACTTACATGGTGCCCCCAATGTTACAGTCACCTATTCGATGTGCCGGTTAACCACACACGCTCCACCGAACTATGACAAACATTGAGTCACCTTTTTCTACCTTTGCTTAGAACCATTTAGTGTGTCGGTTAACCACACACACTCCACTAACGTCTTTGCAAGGGTACAAAGTGCAATTTCATGGAATTGCATCAAATTCACTTTTTCCTAAAGTAACTAAGATTGGGAATTTTGTATAAAACATTTAGTTACTTTATACTTCATTATACTTTTAATGGAAAGGGTTTGCCATATCCTACCCGTTCGGCTAACGACCCTCCACCAATCAAGGAAGCGGTGGGTGAGAGTGGACACCCATTAAACAACCATTTTATAGGCCATAACCTTATACCCCCTTATAGATCGGCTTCGTGAATGAGGCATACTAACGGTAAGACTAGCAGTTTAAGTTATACATATATAATATTAGACTTTTAATGTTATATATAGTATAAGGGTGTATTTTACACTTTTAAAATACTAGGTGCTCTAATTTAATAAATTAGACTTTTAATTTAATTAAATGTAAACCATATCACTATGGATTTATTAACTCTCTTTTAATTATACACTTAATTAATTTAATAAAACCATAAGGGTGCAATTTGAACTATTTTGATTTAATAATTATTCGAAAATTAAACAATTAATTAAATTATTAAATCAAATAAGGATTTCCAATTTAAATTAAATATATTAACTTAATTTAATCATATATCCATGGATTTCCAAATTTAGGCAGGGATATCTTTAATTATCCAATTAAACAATTAACAAGATAATTACCAAAAATAACAACCTACTAACAGATTCCTTAGATTTCGAAATCTTCTGCTTGGAGTGGAAGGCAAGGCTTTCAAACTTTCCTAAAAATCAAAAACCCTAGGGTTAGGAAACCCTAGATTTCGACTCCAAGGTGGCCAAAGGAAAGGGTTTTAAAACCCTTAGGGATTTTCGAAAAATAGGGTTCTTAAACCCTAATTTGCGAAAATTTAAAGGCCTTAGGGTTTAATAGCCATAAACCCTAATTTTTTCTAGTTCAATCAATTGTACCAAATCTAATTAAAAACAAAAACCATACGCTCTGATACCACTGATGGGTTTTATGCAAACAAATAATCTTATGTGTGCATGCAACCCTAGATTTGAGGATATATGTTTTCAATATTAGACATACAAGCATTGAACACAAAAACTAAAAACCATAGGAGGCACATGTAATTTTCGAAATTAACATATAATTAGGGTTAGGATACATACCTTGATTGTTATATTGTAATAACAATCAAATCCTTGAAGATCTTGAACTTTGGTAGCAAGCGCCACAAGTGTCGCGCCTCTAATGGCTCACAAACAAACCTAGCAACCAAGGATTACTATGGAGAGAGAGAAGTAGAGTAAAATTTAGGCCCTTAGCCTTTCTTGGAGTGCCATACACGAAATCCAACCCTATAGGGGTTTATATAGGTGATAAGGAAGGTTTAGGATAAGGCAGGTGTATCTTAGATAACCCTAATCCCTTAACTTCCTCCATAAGGCTTCCAAGGCACCCTTAGAGCCCAAGGAAACCCTAGGACACTCTAGATTTCGTTCCCCACCTCTAAGGGATGTTCTAGAATGCTCAATGCACAATTTTTGAACATTGTCACCTTTAGTCCCTATAGTTTCACTTAATTCCTTTAATCCCAAAATTAATTCCAAATTAATTTCTGATTAAATATTAATTAAAAAATATGATTTATAATTAATATATTATATCCATAATACATTGATAAATCATTTATATTGATTATTAATTTATTAACCAAACAATAAATTAATAGATCATTCTTCTCTCTCTAACAATTATCCTATTCAATTGCCAGGTTTGAAGACAACCCAAAAGGACATTGCTACTATCAGTTCAAGTACATAACAATTATAGTTATGGGCTTAGACACCTAATCCAACAGAGTTCCCCCCCATCATACCACATACCATACAATAAACATACCGTCAAACATATATGGGTGCCCGACCTATCCTGCTGAGCATACCTGGGTGCTCAACCTACCCATTTCAGACATACCGGGGCGCCCGACCTACCCCTGTCATGCATATCTAAGTGCCCAACCTACCCTGCCAGGCATATCTGGGTACCCGACCTACCCTGCGGTTTATCTCAACCAGTTACGGGGTCTATTTCACCCCTACCACTACCACATAATAACATATTGCCAGACATATCTAGGTGCCCTACCTACCCTCCGACTTATCTCAACCGGTTACGGGGTCTAATCCCCCCCCTCCTACCATTGTCACATATTATCATAGCATATTAACACATAAAGCATGACATATAGTGGCATACCAGACAATTATCACAAAGACAATCAACTACCAATAAAAAAGTACTAGTGGGCCGGCATCGGTGCCTTAGACCCACTTATACCAAAAGGTAACTTACCTCGAATACCGGAAAGTAGCTGAAATCATCGGGTTCGAAAATCAACCCAACTCAAGCTCCTATACATAAAGATTTCCTTAATTACCCTTTCATACTCATAACCCCTTAAGGATCAACTTGGTCCAAGTCAAAGTCGAAGTCAAAGTCAAAGTCAACGCTCCGAGTTGACTCAACTGGTCGAGTTCACTCCTCAACTCGCCGAGTTCCCATAAATCACAAAATCGTGAAATCGTGATCCAACTCGTCAAGTTTTCCTTCAACTCGTCGAGTTCCTCCTTCTCAACAGAATCATGACTTTTACAACTCGTCGAGTCCCCTTATGGACTCGTTGAGTTCCTTTTGTCTTCAGAAAACCGAGATAACCCTAGCCAACTCGCCGAGTTTGCTCAGTAATCAAAAACGTCTGGGGACCACGATCCAACTCGCCGAGTTGGGTAAACAACTCATCAAGTTTCCTTAGTCTTAACGCATTCAATCACTTCCAAGCGAGTATAATGCCTCCAAACCATAGATCTGGTCCCCTTGAGCTGAAATACCACGTAAAGTTGCTAACTTTACGTCCATGCATGGTATCAAGAGGCTAAAAACACTAAAACTAAGCTTTATAAGGGACCTAGGGCATGGAGGAGGGCCAAGACTTGATAAAGCTGGAAACTTTAAGTCTCAATAGGCCATGAAATGTCTAGATCTGAAGTCATAAATTCATAACATGTTCAAATCCCATGAATAACACCAAAATAAGCTACTAAAGGCCATAAACTTCTCAAAGGAGATATCTAGCAAATAAATAGTCAAGGTATCGACTTTATACCTCCAAATGGTTGCAACAACACTGAAAATCCCGGATCTAAAGCTTCTCCCTTCAACTTTGCACCACCAACTTCACACTTCTTCAAGAAAGGCACCAAAGAACACTCTTTAGGCTCACATACACTCAAAATTGTGAAAGAGGCACGATTAGGGTTTTCTCTGGACCGAGGGGACGATGAGGGAGGCCACAATTCAACATTAAGGCCTTTAAATAGGGTACAAAACCCTGAAAATTCGGGTTTCATTTCTACCAGCCTACTCGTCGAGTTGAGGCCTACAACTCGTCGAGTAGGTTTCTTAACCCGTGACCAAACCATTCTACTTGACGAGTTTGGGGTTTCCAACTCGTCGAGTTGCTCTGTAAACAAGAAGAAATTATAAATTTAAATGCTTACCAGGAAACAGACGTTACATCAAAGGCTATAACCCAAATGATAATCATGCTAATAATACTAACCAAGTAGTCTCATGTTATCTTACTTAGACCACTTGCACCCCTCACGACCATAATCGAGGCACTACCACAATGTACACCCCCAAGGGATAGACACCTAACCAACCCTGGATCTACTGCACTCTTTCATCCTTACAACCTTACCTAAAGGGTGAAGTACCAACAAATTTAACGAAATGACGAACCTCAACTGTTAACAATAACATCCTTATGAACGACCGATACAAGATCCCCCACCTTGATTTAATATGAATAGATCCCACCTATATGCAATAGCTCGAGAAAACTTCCAAGGTGATCTAGAAATGCTGCCAAAACTTTAGTCGGATCAATAACACTACAAATCCTACCGACACAACAAGCCAAAATTAGATTCTACGTAGATCAAAGTCCCACCTAGAAAACTGAACAATGCTGTCCCAACATCCGAACTTCCAATAACCAAGGACAACTATCAAACTTGAGTCTGCTATGAACCAAAATTCCACACCACAGTTGAGGGTAAACATACCCAGAAACCAAAGAAAATATAAAACATACGGAATTTGACGATAGGTTGACGCATCCATTGATCTACCGAATTGATCCCAAATAGAAGACACCTAAAGATAATGTATGAATAAGTGAACATTCTTTCCCAAAAAAATAATAATAATAAGTGAACATATGAAAATAAAAAATCAGGCACAATAAATAGTCAACGTCCACACATCTCTTATCTAAAGTGAATCTAGTAGGTAATCGATTTAAATGAAGTCTATGCAAAAAAAAAAAATATCAACTTTAATTGGAAACAGTTTGTTCAATCTAGTAGCCTCTTCTCCCACAGCTAAATTTACAACCTCATGATGTGTGAGACCTACCCCTAAAACATTACTTTTTTATGGATTAAATTTGCAGATTAGACACAAGATTAAAAGAATATCTAAAGTCTAAACGATACTTCTTATGTTTTCTTGAAACCACCCTCAAAAAAAAAAAAAAAACATTTCCCATTTTTGCTCTTCTAAAATCATAGTTATGTATATCAAATGATAATAAAATTTTCAAAGCTTATCTCAAATAGCAATACCTTATAAAAGTCCTCATTGTGGATGTTCATATAGAGCTGCACGTTTCAATCAATTGATAATCAAATGATTTAATTGTCGATCGGTTGCATAATTTTAGAATTAACTAAAAAAATAAAATTGATCAAATGGATGGTCTAAGTTGTCTAAAGTTTATTCAAATACTTATACTTATAAACCACTCAAATCATTTTATTAAGATTTTTTCTTTCATATATGTAACACTTTTTGGAGGATAGACTTGACCCGATCCATTTTAATGGTTTCGTTTTTTTTTTTCTATCTAACACTACATTTAAAACAGCAATCCACTTCAAAGCAAAAGGCACCAGTGGTCTAGTGGTAGAATAGTACCCTGCCACGGTACAGACCCGGGTTCGATTCCCGGCTGGTGCATTTTAAAGCCATGACGATAAACGCGCTGATTGTGAGGCTTGGTCCCTCACACTCCTCTGATAATGACGAGTTGTATAGCGCTTCTGAGCTTTTAATCTATTTTTGTGGCTCAAGAACAGAAAAAGTTTGTTTATTTCTTTTTTGTCTACAATAAAAATTTTGCTTGCTAAATTATAAGTCAATGCAAACAAAGAATTATAATAATATCCATTTTTCTGAATGATTAAAAAAAACAAAATTTTCAACAATAAGTAAAACTATTGTCATATCCATTTGAGGCTCAAGAACAGAAACAGTTATTGTCATACCCATTTGTGGCTCAAGAACAGAAAAAGTTCGTGTATTTTTTTTTGTCTACAATAAAAATTTTGCTTGCAAAATTGTAAATCGATTCAAACAAAGAATTATAATAATATCCATTTTTGTGAATGATTGAAAAAACAAAATTTTCAACAATAAGTAAAACTATTGTTATACTCATCCGGTAGACAGGTTAACAAATATATAAACAATATATTGATTTTATTTTGTTCTATAACATATTTCTTTCATTTGTTCCCTTATTAGAAATATACAATAAATATAAAGTTTACGCACACAAGCCACTCTCCATTTTTGTGAAATGAGTTAAAAAGAACTGATCGATTTTACTTTCTTGTATAACTTCATACTTTTATTTGTTTCAATTTTACCATTGTACTATGAAATTCATTATTTTTTGTATTTATATCGTTCATTTGTTCTAATTATAAAAACACATAAAACTTTTTTTTTTGTTTAGTATATCAACATACATTCGTTACATTTATTTTTGACAGTTAACCTGACTGTAAATTCAAGTACAATCGCATTAGAGGGTTAACTACAATAAATAACAATGCACTTTCATTGCTAATTCTTGTAATTGGTCCAAATATGGGCTAAATGCGTTAAAAGGCAATGTACTTTCATTTTTTGTAAATAATATATTTCTCACATTAGTATTATAAAAAGATTACTTATATTTTAAAAATATTTCAAACTAAACCATTGTACTATAAAAATACATTGTTACAGTTCATTGACAGTAAATAGCAATGTACTTTAGCATAGACACAATCGTATATAGCCCACATTACTATGAGCTTAAAAACGGTTAGAATGTTATTCAAACACATGAAATGAATGACGAGTTAACCCTTAAAACAGACTGCATGTTATATTTTTAAACTAATTCTCTTTAATTTTAGTTAACACTCACCTACTTTATTCTTTTATTTTTACATTTTAGATAGGTTATAAAATCAGGTAACATGTATTTCTTTTACTTTTACATTTTAGATTGGTTATAAACTAATTTTTTTAATTGTAATCAAGACTCGCCTACTTTATTATTTCACTTTTACATTTTAAATTTAAGTGGTTAGATTGGTTTGATTGTTGTATATCTCCATTTATCATTTGTAATATACAACTTCCCCTTCTTTACATCTTTCTTTTTCTCTTTCTCTTTTAATTTTATAAAAAATTTCATACTTTCTTCTCAATCAAAAAAATGGAGCAAAACCCAAACACCCCCTCCATCATCAAACCCAAACACACAACCAAACACAACCTCACCTCTTGGATTTGCGGGTTATGAAAATTATTTCAACCATTTATCGTCTCAAGGATCACCACAAATCTCATACCAATGCGTCGGTTTCAATCCCACTTCACCACCACTTCAATTTCCTAACTCACCTTACCATCAATAAAATCTATTTGGTCAAAACCCAAATTTACAACAAAATCTTTTCCCTACTTTTGTTTCGATGCAACAAACAACCACTTAACCACCATGTAACATCCCAACATTCAAGACCAAAAATTTCTTTTTAATAAAACATTACTTTAACCAAAGACATCATTCCAAAACATAATCTGAGTATAAGTTTTCAAAACACATGTTTATTATCAGAGTAAACATTCCCAGGCTGACTAATCTATGGTGTGTGTCATGCGATCACCCCGAGCTCCTCCCTCCGCTACCGGAAGTACCTGAAAACAAAACTGAAAACCGTAAGCACGAAGCTTAGTGAGTTCCCCACCTTACCACATACCATGCAAAACCATATACTGCACATACTGGGCCACGCCCGCTATCCTGGGCCTCGCCCGCTACAACGGCCCCGCCGCTCTAGGCCCCGCCTGGCTTCGAGCCCCGCTCGGATACAGATCTGTTTCACTTAGGCCTCGCCTGTCACAGGGCCTCGCCCACTAACATATAATAGCACATAAACATATCACATAACATTACATAAACTAAACATATACTCACAACTCTTGCTCTAAGGCCTCGCCTATCTTTGGGCCCCGCCCGTGTCCTGCTACTGATGAGTCATGGAACCTCGTCCATACTCCTGCTGTTAGTGAGATACGGGCCCAACCCACTCTCACTCCTTTCCTAACTTGGGCCTCGCCCCTGCTCTTCTGCTACTGAGATGTGGAACACCATCCACACTCTGCTATTGGTGAGATACGTGACCTCGCCCACACTCACCTCCCTACCAGGCACATACAAGTATCACACAGACGACAAGTATAAACTATCACATAAACCGCTCCTTGGGCACCCGCCCTTTATCGTTGGACCTCGTCCGAATATCCTACTAGTATACTGTGCCTAGGGCTAACCCCCGGGTCTTCTACTCATAACTACATGGGCCGGCATTGTGGCCGTAGACCCATTCATACAAAGGGAAGCTCACCTGATACTGCTGAACTGCTGCTGCTAACCCCTTTGACCGCTACCTGACCACTGACTCCGAACTGCTGCTCCGCTAGCTCCCCGAGCTACCAATATCAACATAACACTTAGTCTAACTGACCTTCAAAGGTCAACCAAGTCAACTCTGGTCAAAGTCAACGTCCTGGTCAAAGTCAACCTTCCAGGTCAACCCTACTCGTCGAGTCACCCTACTGACTCGCCGAGTTCATAAGTCCAGAGTCCTTCCATTCACGACTCTACTCGCCGAGTCAACCCCTGACTCGCCGAGTCTACTGATTTCCGATTCCTGTCCTGTCCAACTCACTGAGTCCTGGCTCGACTCGCTGACTCGACACTTAACTCGAAGGGTTTGGGACCACGCGACCTGACTCGCCGAGTCTAAGAACAGACTCGCCGAGCACACGACAATCTTCATCCAACTCGCCGAGTTGTTCATCTAACTCGTCGAGTTCATGCCTATCTTCATCCGACTCGACGAGCTGTTCATCCCACTCGTCGAGTTCCTCCTCATCTTCAAGCTACTCGCCGAGTCCACTCGAAGGACTCGCCGAGTCCATTAAGATCCACTTACATGCAGAGGACTTCCGAGTCATGCATGGACTCCAAACTGTAGATCTACCCTTCCCAAGCCTATTCCCCACGTAAAGTTGCAAACTTTACGTGTAGAGAGGGAGATCTAGGCAAAATGCACCAATAACTAGGGTTTAAGACCAAGAGGCTCCAAAATCCACCCAATGGCTGATACTTTACGGGATTCTAAACCAACACAAGCATGGATCTGAGGTAGCAACCTCAGATCTGGACCTCAAGCTTGAAATTGATCTTAGGCATGGCTTAAAAGCCCCAAAACTCATAACCAAAGAAGATCTAAAGGAGGGAAACGAATTGATACCTTCCAATGCTCTGAAATGTTCCCCAAACTTCAGATCCAAAGCCACTCCTTGATGCCTCCAAGATTCCCACTTCTTCTTCTTCTAAATCACTCAAAAATGGCCAAAAGCATGAATCATCACAATGGGGGCTTAGGGTGCGGCGTTCTGGGTGTGAGAGGCTGTAAAGGAGCCCTAGGAAGAAGATTGAGACGTTTAAATAGGCTCCAAGCCCCGGATTTAGGGTTTTCCTCGCACAGACCAGACTCGCCGAGTCCACTTGGCCAACTCGCCGAGTTGGTCACTTACTCTTCGACCCGGACCCCGCTCCGACTCGCCGAGTCCTTCCTTGGACTCGCCGAGTCCCTCTTAACTTTAGGGTTTCCTTTACTTTCTTGGCTTTCAAAATCTTGGGTGTTACAACTCTCCCCACTTAAACTGAACTTCGTCCTCGAAGTTTACCATGGCCCACCGCCTGCGATCTGCCTCCAATACCCAACACCAGCCGCCTAACTGCGCTGGTCTTCCACCTGGTCATTCTGACTAACATCAACCTCGCGGGTAAACCTCGGGTCAAACCTGACCCTGAACAACTTAGAAACAAAACTTACTCAACCGATAATCCTTCTGGTACTCCCTGAGTACTGCACTGAACCCGCAGAGGTTCTCCACTACTTTCCTTGCGTAATTTCCTTGCCTTCCCAAGGCAAAGCCTCATAACCGACTTTTCCTCTGACACTGTGAAGGTCCTATCATTCACTAACTCCATCACCCCCCGCTATTCCCAGAACGGGTCATCACCGTCAGCACTCACTGACACTCCTTCCTGCCAACACTTGGTGTCGAGCACCCCTTGACTCAACTAACTGAATTCCACCATACGCTGCATACTCGCACTGCCACCGACTGGCAATTCTGCTATTCCTCGACTGACTCCCTGATAAACTGGGACCGCCCTGGTCCCTACCAACCTATCAATCACTGGATTACCGGTTCCCACCGGTAGCTAGTCCCAACACCATCACTGGTCGCTCTCAGCGACTTCCAAGGAAACCTCGACCATCTATAACTGCTCAATCAATCCTGCCATTCAGGCACTACAAACCTGGGATCCCCGATCCCCTAACTTGACACTAAGGTCCCTACCAGGTCCCACCTGCGCTGCTAGAACTCACGGGCCTCGCCCACAGGTCCCACCCGCCTCTATCCTTCTAGTCACACTAGTCTAGTCACTCTCGCTCGGGCCTCGCCCATGGGTCTCACCCAACCATACTACTGAGCAACCCTGGTCCCAGGTCTCACCTGCACTGCTAATCTCATACGGGCCTCGCCCACGGGTCTCACCCAACTATATCCTGGAGCGGCCTCTCCCAAGGTCTCACCTCTCTAGAGCTATACAGGCAACTCCCTACCATTCTCATCCACTACTCAATCTCGATCCCTACATGATCACTAGGAGATAAGGGCCTCGCCCCAACTCCACTAACGGAACTACTAAGGAATGCTACGGCTTACCCATAGGCTTACATCACCATCCATTGCTGACCTCTAGTGAATGTTACAGCTACCCTGTAGTCTTACAACACTTCCACTACTGACTGCTAATACGAAGGCACCCACGTGCCATCAGCTTCTCAAGATCCTTATTCCGATTCCCGCGAGTCCTTTAGGCGATCCACAACCTGAATTCTCAACCATAACTAACCATTACCGTCACACGCACTAGCCGATGTGGAGTTTCTCAAACTCCCAACCCTGAAATCCTCACTCCATCAAACGCTGAACTACTTCTCTTCCCTCTCGGAGGTCACGTACTCATTCTGGGTCTGCGTGCTCCTCTCTGGGCACACCCGGAGGATTCTCCCCCACTTCGATCCTGCTTACCCCTTGCTGCTCAATACTCAAGGAGATCCCGATCTTTGCTACCATTCCATAACCCATCTACTGAGGAACCCAAGCCCGCCATAGCTAGGGATTTAGCCAATCCATCACAATCACTACACCACTCCGAACTAGCGAAACGTACCAAATCCATCCCAAGCATGCTACAGTTACTGCATCCTTCTAAACCTTCTTCAATAGAGCACATCCCCCTAACTACCATACAAATATCCAAGGTATGCAGATGACATATAACTCGATCACAAACAACCAATCAAAATAAAATACTTTCCCACTAATGTTGCAGAACCATAACAATAAAATCATGCATGAATAAAAGAACTGAAAATGGGAAATTGCATACCTGCAACATCCGGCGTTGCTCGCGTCTCCAAGGTCGTCATCTGAAAAGCCCTGCTCCCTGCCGCAGGTGCCTCTACCCGGCCCTGACGGCCATCTGTGATCCTCAAGGTTGCAGGAGCGGGTGCCATCACCCGTCCTGCCAAAGACAGACTGGGGCACTGGGCCTTCTTGTGGCCCCGCTGGTTGCAATGAAAACATATCATGTCTGATCCCTGCGCGGCGGTAACAGTACAATCCCTGCTGAAATGACCAGTCCGACCGCACTTGAAGCAGCCAGAATCACCGCCGCTACCACTCCTGCACGCACCCCCGTGCGCCCTGCCACACTTTCCGCACCGACTGCGGTCCTGATGATCCCTCGATCTCGAATCCGATCCCTTGGGCCTTTTGACCGAACCCGTAGCTACTTGAACCTCATCCGGCTTCCTCTTCCGGATCTGCTCCAAATCAATTTCCCTCTCTCGAGCCCGAGAAATCATATCTTCCAGCGTCTTACAGCTGGACCTGCTCACGAACTCCCTGATGTCGTCCCTCAACATCTCATGGTACCGAGCCTTCTTCATCTCCTCATCCGCTACATACTGCGGTACAAGAAGAGCCCTCTCCCTGAACTTGGCGGTGATCTTCGCCACAGTCTCAGTAGTCTGCGTCAAATCCTGAAACTCTCATGCCAGCTGCTGCACCTCAATAATCGGCGAAAACTCCGCCTTGAACCTGGCCGAGAAATCGCTCCAAGTCATCGCGTCCAATGTGGCATCATCCCCCAAAGCATGACCAGTCTCCTCCCACCAATCCCTCGCTTTGTCCTTCAGAAGACAGGAGGCGAGTCTAACCTTGTCCCCCTCGGGACACTTGCTCGTACGAAAAGCGTTGGCAACATCAGCCAACCATCTGCTGCTAGCAATGGGGTCCCTAGCCCCATGATAATCTGGTGCCCCGCAGGCTCTGAACTCTCGAAATGTCAAGGTATGCGCTCCCAACAATGCCATCATCTCAGTACGGAAGGCTCCCAGCCTCTCATCCAAAATCTCCAGTATGCCCTCCTTGACCGTGCCAAAGATCACAGGAGTCTGAGCTAAAATACTGCGCGTCACCTCAGCTGATATCAACTCTCTCATCCGCTCCTCAAGCTGCTCGGTCCCCGAACCCGAGCCTGATCCCTTTCCGGCGCCTGATCCGCCCACTGGTCTCTCTCGCAATGTCACCATACTGAAAATATACCACAACCACTATCAGAATACTCATCACTGATGCGAGAACAAACACGCCCCTTACTAGGTTCCCGGTCTTGTCTTAGCCCTTCCCGAATCAAGCACGGATCCTCTGCTTTCAGTAGTACGGGCCCATACTACCTTCCACATCTATCCGTACTTTCCTCGGGAATTGCTTTGACTCTACCAAGTCCCTTATCTACTAATACTGCTCCCAACACTATCTCATCCTAGGCTTACCCTAGGGAAACCTCTGACTCAACTCAAACCAGTCCTCAGCTGCTGAAGGTCTCCTTGTGATGCCAATTAGCCATCACCTGGATACCATCACATGCGACGAGGCTCAGATAATCCTTCAAGTAAAAGATTCGTCCCTACAACGGTTGGACTCAAACAAGAGATGCGCAATAGGACCAAATCCAGCACTCTGAGATTATTCAACCCTGATCACATGTGACGTAACGTATCTATCTAATGGCTAACTCCCATCACTCAAAATCCCACAATGCACAAAGCAAGCAGCATTCGGACAAGGGGAAAGTCTAACCACAACATACTCAAGCAATCATATCCACATAGCAAGAATTTGAACTAGCATGCAACACAAACTCATAAACTCAGGCATAACCTAAACAGACTATCCTACTACTGTCTAATCAGCACTATCATGCAGCTCAAAAGCACAAATAACAGGCACGTAAGGCATCATTCCTAGATCCTTAGTCCTATCATAGCATGCTGTTCCATCAACTGATAATCATAACATAAACTTGTATGGGTATTTTGGGGTACTTACTTGAGCTCGGTTGATTGCATGCACCACACCTTTTTTTTTCAAAGTTCTTTTCTTTCTGAATTCTTTTTGCTTTTCTAAAACTGTTTATCTGTCACAACTGTAAATTTTGAGCCATGTAATCTATGCATCCAACCTAATGTGAATCAAAAACTTCAATCAAATACAAGTACTATAAGTAGTCATCAAACAATTGGAGACCCTAGAAGTTCTTGTTAAGTCCATTTTGGACTAAGACTTCCTTATTGGATCCAAACGGACCAATGACCTTCCAATTTGACTATCATGGGTTTAGGACCCTAATTGGGCTCTAATTAGACCCACACTCGTTTATTTCAATATTTTGGGCTAGGTAGAACCTAGAAGGAAATAAAACACAAGTTTTGATCCATAATTAAACCTAACCTAGCTTAATAAAGCACAAAAATCACAATTTTATTTTATAAGTCCAATAAATACCCTAAACTACCTCTAATGTTGGGCTTAGGGGCAAAAGCCCAAATTTTTCCTCCTTCCCTTCATATTCTCGGCCCAAGGCCCAAACACAAGGAGAGGTTGACTTTTAAGTGCCACCTCATTTTTACCCATGGGTTCTCCATGCAAAAATCACATTCATCCATGCAAGCATCACCTCAAAGTCTTTTCTTCCTTCTCTCTCTCCCTCTCCCTTCTTGTTTCGGCCGAGGATAACCAACACACACACACATCTCACAAAATTCTCTCAAAAATTCTCTCAAGAAGCTCTCTCCTTCCCCTCTCCAAAGATCTCGAAATTTAGAGGCTTTCCAAAGGGATTTTTGCAAGTAAATCATCTCCTAAGGTAAGATTATGCATAGATCTATGGTTTAAATTCTTTTGTTATCAAAATCCTCCCCTAATCTATACAAAAATCGTGATCTAGCATCCTCAAACCATCTCAAACTCAAGATCTTCACCAAAGGGAGCCAAGGCCAAAAACACTTCATTTTTCCTTCCATTTTCATTGCAAAAACCGAACCAACACCTCAAGGTGAGATTCATACCCCTATTTTCTGTTTTTAAGAGTTTTTGTGGGGGGGAATACAAGTCAAAGTGTAGATCTATGTGTATTTGTATGCCTTGTATGATTTCCATGCTTATATGTATGCTTATATGTGTTTTAATGTTGGATCTAGCCCTTAAACCCCTCAAAACCGAGATATAACTCATGTTTTATGATATTAGCTTCAAATATGTTCCTACACAATAAGTGGTACTAGATAAATAGCCAAGTGGTTAGCAACAATTTTCTTTAAGCTAAAAACACATATTTTGGGCCAAAAATGTGAAAAATACAAAATTAAGGGCCCAAAATGACATTTTACAGATTCTGATGGTTGAAATGTGTCAAAACAGTTTCAATAAGTCCATTTCTGGAATTCTATTCAATTGGTGGATTAAAAACATAAATTTCAAGCCTATTGGGCTAAAAATGCAAATTTCGGCCCAATAAGGCCCATTATGCGAATTTTTCTGTTTTGGAGGGCCAAAACTGTAACTTTCTGTAAAACAGTGGACTATAAGTGCCCCAAACCCTTTTCAAAGGTTTAAAATGCTTTTTAAATTTAAAAGTGACCAAAATTGCAAAAATTTTCCAATTTGGGCCGAAATTGTCAAAGTTGCGAAAATAAGGGATCAAAACCGAGAAAACTGCATTTTCAGGGTCTTAAACTGTTTTCTATGAAAAATATGCTGGAAAATGTTAATTTCAATAATTTTTGGTGTTAAAATGTCAAGAAAAATAGTTTAAGGACCAAACCGGGAAATATTTAAACAAAAGGGTTGAAAATGTAAATTTTACAAATAATGAGGGGCTGAAAACAGGAACATCTCAAGGCTGATTCATTATGTGCAATTTGATCAAATAATGATACCTCGACTACCAACGAAATACAACTCATTACAATACCAAAAGTCGTTGCTAAACGAATTGGCTCGGTCTCGAGCCAATGGAAATCTACAACTACTAACTCTTTGATACATACAAATAACGATTGGTAATACACATACATACGAGTGTGCACAGACGTCTACGCACCATCTTCGGGCCCCAAAAGTGTAAAATCTTGTTTGTTGGGCCTAGCTAGCCCAATGACCTGATCTTAAGGCCCGAAGACATTTTTTTTTTACTACGAAGTGTTGAGTTTTACCGACTTGGCACAACGTAGGGTGACTTTCAATGGCTTGTATCATTGGACCCCAAGGGCCATGGTATTGCTAGAAGAGTCTACACATTTTACGAGGCGGGTCGGGGACCCCTCGCACACATTTTTCCCAGCCGGTTAATAGAGTTACCGGGGTCTTCGTGACCTCATTCTCTTCGGATGTGGGACCACTCATAGTCCGGGCGATTGGATAACGTGATTAGTACTGACGACGCCTTCGGGAATCGTTGGTATATCTATAAACCGGGCATTTGCGTAATGCGGGTTTGTAGTAAATAATCAATGCTCGAGAACCTTCCAACGTCGCTTGGGACCGATACTACTATTTTTGTAATGGTTTCAACGCAACTCAACGGATTTCAAAAGAACTAGGGGAACATCGGGTTTCCCTAGGGTTTTTATCACATACAGATTTTAAACGCATACATCTTAAATGAACAATTTTTGCAAGTATAGAAACAAACAAGCATACCTATGGATCTTCACTAACGTTTTTGAAAGCTTTTCTTTTCAGAAAATATCGGATTTTCTGGTGGTTTCAAACAATATAAACATTCGATTTCAAACACTACTTATGAACTCACCAACATTTCATATGTTGACGTTTTTCAAAATACTTGTATTCTCAGGAAACCAGTGAGTCAAGGGAAATCATGCTCAGTGACGATTGCAGTTTATTTTTGAATGAACCAAACAATATTAATTTTTGGAAATGTAATATCTCAAACAAGGTATGACATGTAAACACTACTGGTTGTATTATGTTGATGAATGGTGATGAATGTTGTTTGTTTCATATATATTCAATGTTATGGTATTCAATTGAGTCACGACAGCCCCCGGACGTTTCCGCCGTCTGGTTCGGGGGTGTGACAGGTTGGTATCAGAGCTTTGTTTATAGTGAACCAGCATGTCGAGCCATACATTGATATGCAACTATAAACCAATAAGAGGGACTAACATAACTCTGAACAAAACAAAGGAATAAAATACACTTGCTTGCATTAGGAGTAAGGACCTAACGCTGAATCAAACACCATAATACTGGTATCTCGGTTAATTCGGGACTGTTCTTAGTGATACCAAGGAGTGAATGTAGCCTGATCAACTACATTCTCTCCAAGGTAAAACTAACACATGTCTTGATGAGATCGGAATAGCCAGGGAACCTAAAAATTTTACCCTATATCACCCAAAAAGAGAATAATTGCTTGGTCTGTGTAATAGTCATAGTACCCTAGGAATAATGTAGCATAATTACGCACTCGCGCAGACAGCATGGCTGGTTTTCATCACCCTGGAGACCCCTACTTCCCTAATCAGGGAAACAACGGGTGGCTAGAGGAGGAGGAGGAGCCCGAGGAGGAGCAGCAGGGCATCCAGTTTCATCAGGCCTTAGTAGCTCACGGGATGCTGGTGGATGAGCCGGAAGAGCATCCAGGAGAAGCACACGACGTCGAACCCGACGAATATATAGACACTGACTACGAATTTGGAGAGGTCGACGATGACGACGAGGAGGGTCAGGTCGGGGGCCAGGACCCCATCCCACCATGCGAGGACGAGGCCCAACCAGATCCCCCCGCTCCACCAGTGAACCCCCCGAGGGAGAATCGTTCCCTCGAAGCTGAGATCGCCACACTGCGACAACAGCTGTATGCTATGGAAGCTCGGGCAGTGAGAGCAGAGCACGAGAGGGATGAAGTTATAGGAGACATGGCAGAGATGGCGCAGCTACTAGCGCAACATTTCGGCATATGACTTCGGCACCACCTCCTGACGCAGCTCATCGCGGTTAGGGATAGACCTATCGTAGTAGGATATTAGTAACTATGTTATGTACTCCGGCTCTATGTTTAAGTGACTACACTACTCATGGAGCCGTTATGCTGTCGGACTAGCATTACTTATGTATGCTCCTGCGAGCAAATTTTCTTGTACTAAACACGGATAATATTAATGAACTTTTGTGTGTTTTGCTAAATTATTCTCAGTTGCTATGTGTTGAGACATTATGATTGCATGCTTGATGATAGTAATGCTTAGGTTCGCACCATACGCCTAGTAGTAGGATCATAACCTCACCGAAACCACGTACACTCAACATCTTTCCGTTTCATGACAGAAAGATGCCTCGCCCAGCTACTCGCGGAAATCCCGAACCAACCCCGCCGGAAGTTGACTCCACTGCTTTCCAGGCAGCCGTGTCTGCTGCAGTCACAGCAGCTATGGCACAACTTCACCGAGGAAACAACGGAGGAGGCAATGGTCAAGGCTCCGGAAGTTCGAACAACGGGACGAACCAAGGACTCACTAAAACGTGCACCTACAAGGATTTTGCGAACGCTAAACCCCGAACTTTCAACGGTACCGGAGGAGTGATCGCCCTAAAGCGATGGATCGAGAAAGTAGAGTCGGTATTCGAGATATGCGAGTGCCCCGAGCAGATGAAAGTGAAGTTCGCGGCCTGCACTTTTGTGGACCAAGCGCTCACTTGGTGGAATGGTCATGTGGAAGCTATGACACTTCCTGTCGCCAACTCTATTCCCTGGACAGAAATGAAAGAGATGTTGACGGCTGAGTACTGCCCCCGAGGCGAAATACAGAAGATGGAGCAGGAACTATGGAATCTCACGGTGCAGAATGGGAACATCGATGCTTACATATCGAGATTCAGCGAACTATCTCTGTTGTGCCCGGGTATGATCACATCAGAGGGGAAGAAGATTGAACGATTCATTTGGGGACTGACATCCCCCATTCAAGGGAATGTGATAGCTGCGAACCCTGAAACTTTTGACAGCGCGAAGAGATTGGCAAAGAGGCTCTATGATCATAACCACAAAAAGGGCGAGAAACTGGTAGAGACTGAGAAGAAGAAGGAGAGCGATGGTAAGAAGGGATGGAACCACAAGAGGAAGGGGCGTCAAGGTCCCGAGACCTCTAAAAAGCAGCAAACGGTGGCAGTTCACGCTGTCACTGCGCCGGTACCAGTCACATCACATGCTCCAGCCTCAGCTACTTCAAATACTTCAAGACCCTATTCCGGCACTCATCCCAAATGCAACAAGTGCGGTTTCCATCACCAAGGAGAGTGTAGGGAGTTCCATTGCACCAGTTGCAACCGAAGGGGACACACTGCAAAGTTCTGCAGGACTTACCCTTCTCAGAACCAGAGTCAGGGAAACAACCAGAACAACAACAACAATCACCGCAACACCAACAACATCAATGCCGGCGGCAACAACGCAGGGCCTAGCCACACCTGTTTCGGGTGTGGAAGGACGGGACATTTCCGTCGAGACTGCCCTAACAACAACAACAACTCCGGAAACCGAGGAACAGGAAGAATGCTGACTATGGGTCAGAGTGATGCAGTTCAAGATCCCGCAGTTGTGACCGGTACGTTTCTCCTAAACCACACTTATGCATGCATCTTATTTGATACCGGAGCGGAGCGAAGTTTCGTAAGCGAGAAGTTTAAACATTTATTAAAACAACAACCCCAGAAGCTAAATGAAACCTATACGGTGGAAATGGCCAATGGGAAGACCGAATCCACTAGGGAGATCTACATCGGATGTACCCTAACCCTTAACCAGCACGTCTTTCAAATAGATCTGATGCCAGTGTCAATTAGGAGTTTCGATGTGATTATCGGCATGGATTGGTTAAGCCCCCACCATGCTGAGATTATGTGCCACGAGAAGGCCGTTCGCCTTCGTCTCCCGAATCACGAAACCCTAGTAATTTACGGAGACAAACCCAGTACGAATCTCCGCCTCATCTCGTGCATCAAAGCACAAAAACATCTGCGAAAGAACAACTTAGCGTTCTTGGCCCACATAGTGGACAAGACCAAAGAAGAAACGAACATCCAAGACATTCCGGTAGCGTGTGAATTTCCGGACGTGTTTCCCGAAGATCTTCCAGGAGTACCCCCAGAGAGACAGGTTGAATTCCGAATCGACCTCGTTCCAGGAGCAACTCCCCTCGCTAAATCACCGTATCGGTTGGCACCTGCTGAAATGCAGGAATTATCCAGCCAACTCAGTGAGCTTCTGGACAAGGGATTTATCCGACCTAGCTACTCGCCATGGGGAGCTCCGGTGCTCTTTGTCAAAAAGAAGGACGGATCCTTCAGAATGTGCATCGATTACAGAGAGTTGAATAAACTCACTGTTAAAAACCGCTACCCACTCCCGCGAATCGATGATTTATTCGACCAGCTCCAAGGAGCTAGCTATTTTTCTAAAATAGATCTACGGTCCGGATACCATCAACTCAAAGTCCGAGAAGAGGATATTCCAAAAACCGCTTTTCGAACCCGCTATGGACATTATGAATTCGTCGTAATGCCCTTCGGTCTAACAAATGCACCTGCCGCATTTATGGACCTGATGAACCGAATCTGCCGACCGTTCTTGGACAACTTCGTCATTGTGTTTATCGATGACATCCTCGTCTATTCGCGAAGCAAAGAGGAGCATGGCCAACATCTTCGACAAGTCCTAGAAACGCTGCGATCGGAAAAGCTTTACGCCAAACTCTCTAAGTGTGAGTTTTGGCTACGGAGCGTGAATTTTCTAGGTCACGTAGTTAGCCAAGATGGAATTCATGTGGATCCTTCTAAGGTCAAAGCTGTGGAAGGATGGGCAACTCCGACTACTCCCACAGAAATTCGTCAGTTCTTAGGCCTAGCAGGCTACTATAGAAGATTCATCCAAAACTTCTCAAGAATCGCCAAGCCACTTACCTTGCTTACGCAAAAGAGTGTGCCATTCAAGTGGACAGACCGACAAGAGATTGCGTTTCGAACCTTGAAGCAAGCTCTTTGCAGCGCTCCTGTACTATCTCTACCTGAAGGAACGGAAGATTTTGTAGTTTACTGTGACGCGTCAAATCAAGGCTTAGGTTGCGTTCTCATGCAACGTGGAAGAGTGATAGCGTATGCGTCCCGTCAACTAAAGGCGCATGAAGTAAATTACACAACCCATGACCTAGAACTGGGAGCTGTGGTCTTCGCCCTAAAAATTTGGAGGCACTACCTGTACGGTACAAAGTGCACCATCTTTACGGACCACAAGAGCCTCCAGCACATCTTGAATCAGAAGGAGCTGAACATGAGACAACGAAGATGGGTGGAATTGTTAAACGACTACGAATGCGAGATCAAGTACCATCCAGGCAAGGCCAACGTGGTAGCTGATGCATTAAGTCGGAAGGAATACACAAATCGACGTACGAAAACGCACTCGATAACCATTCAGTCTCATTTGACCACTCAAATTGCATCAGCCCAGGCAGAGGCTATGAAAACGGAAAACAAAACTAGCGAGGCATTACGCGGAATGGAGAAGAACCTGGAAGTCAAAGAGAATGGGGTATACTACTTCATGAACCGTATTTGGGTTCCAAAAATCGGAGGATTCAGGGAGATCGTTATGAAGGAAGCCCACAAGACACGATACTCCATTCATCCTGGTTCGGACAAGATGTATTTGGACATTAAGCGGCACTATTGGTGGCCTAACATGAAGGCGGAAATCGCAACTTATGTTAGTAAGTGCCTTACGTGTGCCAAAGTAAAAGTGGAATACCAGAAACCTTCCGGATTGTTACAGCAACCGGCAATCCCTGAGTGGAAATGGGAGGGGATTTCTATGGATTTCGTGACCAAGCTGCCCAAGACGTCGGACGGATTGGACACCATATGGGTAATAATCGACCGACTGACGAAATCTGCCCATTTCCTGCCCATCAAAGAGTCCTACAAGATGGAGAGGCTGACGCGTTTGTACCTACGAGAGATTGTAAGACTTCATGGAGTGCCAAAATCTATCATCTCAGATAGGGACAGTAGATTCACGTCACGCTTTTGGCAGTCGCTCCACAAGGCAATGGGAACTCATCTTGATATGAGCACCGCGTATCACCCACAAACGGACGGTCAAAGCGAACGAACCATTCAGACGCTTGAAGACATGCTTCGTGCCTGTGTGATAGACTTCGGAAAGTCTTGGGATACCCACCTACCGTTGATCGAGTTTTCATATAACAATAGTTATCATTCGAGCATTAAGGTGGCCCCTTTCGAAGCACTGTACGGGCGTAAATGTAGATCACCGTTATGTTGGGCTGAAGTAGGTGACACCCAGCTAGCAGGAACACATACGTCGGATAGGGCAATGACAGGACCGGAGATTATTCGCGAGACCACAGAAAAGATTGTCCAGATCAAAGCTCGATTACAGGCATCGCGCGACCGGCAGAAGAGCTACGCTGATAAACGGCGAAAGCCCTTAGAGTTCCAGGTCGGTGATCGAGTATTGTTGAAGGTCTCACCCTGGAAAGGGGTTATACGTTTCGGAAAACGAGGAAAGCTAAACCCACGGTACATTGGACCTTTCGAAATCGTCGCCCGAATAGGTCCGGTAGCCTACAGACTACAACTACCCGCGGAGCTAAACGGTGTGCACCCCGTGTTTCACGTCTCTAACCTGAAAAAGTGCCTATCAGATGAAACCCTTATCATTCCTCTTGACGAAATCGAAATCAACGAGAACCTCCTGTTCGTCGAAGAGCCAATCGAAATCATGGACAGGGAGGTGAAGCGTACTAAGCAGAGTCGCATCCCGATCGTGAAGGTACGGTGGAACGCAAAGCGTGGGCCAGAATTCACGTGGGAACGCGAAGATCAAATGAAACAAAAGTACCCTCACCTATTTTAGTTTCTCAAATCTAGCTTTCAAGCGGAATTTCGGGACGAAATTCCCTCTAACGGGGGGATGATGTCACAACTGTAAATTTTGAGCCATGTAATCTATGCATCCAACCTAATGTGAATCAAAAACTTCAATCAAATACAAGTACTATAAGTAGTCATCAAACAATTGGAGACCCTAGAAGTTCTTGTTAAGTCCATTTTGGACTAAGACTTCCTTATTGGATCCAAACGGACCAATGACCTTCCAATTTGACTATCATGGGTTTAGGACCCTAATTGGGCTCTAATTAGACCCACACTCGTTTATTTCAATATTTTGGGCTAGGTAGAACCTAGAAGGAAATAAAACACAAGTTTTGATCCATAATTAAACCTAACCTAGCTTAATAAAGCACAAAAATCACAATTTTATTTTATAAGTCCAATAAATACCCTAAACTGCCTCTAATGTTGGGCTTAGGGGCAAAAGCCCAAATTTTTCCTCCTTCCCTTCATATTCTCGGCCCAAGGCCCAAACACAAGGAGAGGTTGACTTTTAAGTGCCACCTCATTTTTACCCATGGGTTCTCCATGCAAAAATCACATTCATCCATGCAAGCATCACCTCAAAGTCTTTTCTTCCTTCTCTCTCTCCCTCTCCCTTCTTGTTTCGGCCGAGGATAACCAACACACACACACATCTCACAAAATTCTCTCAAAAATTCTCTCAAGAAGCTCTCTCCTTCCCCTCTCCAAAGATCTCGAAATTTAGAGGCTTTCCAAAGGGATTTTTGCAAGTAAATCATCTCCTAAGGTAAGATTATGCATAGATCTATGGTTTAAATTCTTTTGTTATCAAAATCCTCCCCTAATCTATACAAAAATCGTGATCTAGCATCCTCAAACCATCTCAAACTCAAGATCTTCACCAAAGGGAGCCAAGGCCAAAAACACTTCATTTTTCCTTCCATTTTCATTGCAAAAACCGAACCAACACCTCAAGGTGAGATTCATACCCCTATTTTCTGTTTTTAAGAGTTTTTGTGGGGGGGAATACAAGTCAAAGTGTAGATCTATGTGTATTTGTATGCCTTGTATGATTTCCATGCTTATATGTATGCTTATATGTGTTTTAATGTTGGATCTAGCCCTTAAACCCCTCAAAACCGAGATATAACTCATGTTTTATGATATTAGCTTCAAATATGTTCCTACACAATAAGTGGTACTAGATAAATAGCCAAGTGGTTAGCAACAATTTTCTTTAAGCTAAAAACACATATTTTGGGCCAAAAATGTGAAAAATACAAAATTAAGGGCCCAAAATGACATTTTACAGATTCTGATGGTTGAAATGTGTCAAAACAGTTTCAATAAGTCCATTTCTGGAATTCTATTCAATTGGTGGATTAAAAACATAAATTTCAAGCCTATTGGGCTAAAAATGCAAATTTCGGCCCAATAAGGCCCATTATGCGAATTTTTCTGTTTTGGAGGGCCAAAACTGTAACTTTCTGTAAAACAGTGGACTATAAGTGCCCCAAACCCTTTTCAAAGGTTTAAAATGCTTTTTAAATTTAAAAGTGACCAAAATTGCAAAAATTTTCCAATTTGGGCCGAAATTGTCAAAGTTGCGAAAATAAGGGATCAAAACCGAGAAAACTGCATTTTCAGGGTCTTAAACTGTTTTCTATGAAAAATATGCTGGAAAATGTTAATTTCAATAATTTTTGGTGTTAAAATGTCAAGAAAAATAGTTTAAGGACCAAACCGGGAAATATTTAAACAAAAGGGTTGAAAATGTAAATTTTACAAATAATGAGGGGCTGAAAACAGGAACATCTCAAGGCTGATTCATTATGTGCAATTTGATCAAATAATGATACCTCGACTACCAACGAAATACAACTCATTACAATACCAAAAGTCGTTGCTAAACGAATTGGCTCGGTCTCGAGCCAATGGAAATCTACAACTACTAACTCTTTGATACATACAAATAACGATTGGTAATACACATACATACGAGTGTGCACAGACGTCTACGCACCATCTTCGGGCCCCAAAAGTGTAAAATCTTGTTTGTTGGGCCTAGCTAGCCCAATGACCTGATCTTAAGGCCCGAAGACATTTTTTTTTTACTACGAAGTGTTGAGTTTTACCGACTTGGCACAACGTAGGGTGACTTTCAATGGCTTGTATCATTGGACCCCAAGGGCCATGGTATTTCTAGAAGAGTCTACACATTTTACGAGGCGGGTCGGGGACCCCTCGCACACATTTTTCCCAGCCGGTTAATAGAGTTACCGGGGTCTTCGTGACCTCATTCTCTTCGGATGTGGGACCACTCATAGTCCGGGCGATTGGATAACGTGATTAGTACTGACGACGCCTTCGGGAATCGTTGGTATATCTATAAACCGGGCATTTGCGTAATGCGGGTTTGTAGTAAATAATCAATGCTCGAGAACCTTCCAACGTCGCTTGGGACCGATACTACTATTTTTGTAATGGTTTCAACGCAACTCAACGGATTTCAAAAGAACTAGGGGAACATCGGGTTTCCCTAGGGTTTTTATCACATACAGATTTTAAACGCATACATCTTAAATGAACAATTTTTGCAAGTATAGAAACAAACAAGCATACCTATGGATCTTCACTAACGTTTTTGAAAGCTTTTCTTTTCAGAAAATATCGGATTTTCTGGTGGTTTCAAACAATATAAACATTCGATTTCAAACACTACTTATGAACTCACCAACATTTCATATGTTGACGTTTTTCAAAATACTTGTATTCTCAGGAAACCAGTGAGTCAAGGGAAATCATGCTCAGTGACGATTGCAGTTTATTTTTGAATGAACCAAACAATATTAATTTTTGGAAATGTAATATCTCAAACAAGGTATGACATGTAAACACTACTGGTTGTATTATGTTGATGAATGGTGATGAATGTTGTTTGTTTCATATATATTCAATGTTATGGTATTCAATTGAGTCACGACAGCCCCCGGACGTTTCCGCCGTCTGGTTCGGGGGTGTGACATTATCGTTCTTAAAATTCTTTTTACAAAACTGTCTTTTCATTTTTGAAAACTTTTTATCCGACCCTTCAGTTTGAGTTCAGGCACACCCGAGAGTATGCCCGAATCCCTCAAACCAAGGCTCTGATACCAACTTGTAACATCCCAAAATTCAAGACCAAAAATTTCTTTTTAATAAAACATTACTTTAACCAAAGACATCATTCCAAAACATAATCTGAGTATAAGTTTTCAAAACACATGTTTATTATCAGAGTAAACATTCCCAGGCTGACTAATCTATGGTGTGTGCCATGCGATCACCCCGAGCTCCTCCCTCCGCTACCGGAAGTACCTGAAAACAAAACTGAAAACCGTAAGCACGAACCTTAGTGAGTTCCCCACCTTACCACATACCATGCAAAACCATATACTGCACATACTGGGCCACGCCCGCTATCCTGGGCCTCGCCCTCTACTTCGGGCCTCGCCCGCTACAACGGCCCCGCCGCTCCAGGCCCCGCCTGGCTTCGAGCCCCGCTCGGATACAGATCTGTTTCACTTAGGCCTCGCCTGTCACAGGGCCTCGCCCACTAACATATAATAGCACATAAACATATCACATAACATTACATAAACTAAACATATACTCACAACTCTTGCTCTAAGGCCTCGCCTATCTTTGGGCCCCGCCCGTGTCCTGCTACTGATGAGTCATGGAACCTCGTCCATACTCCTGCTGTTAGTGAGATACGGGCCCAACCCACTCTCACTCCTTTCCTAACTTGGGCCTCGCTCCTGCTCTTCTGCTACTGAGATGTGGAACACCATCCACACTTTGCTATTGGTGAGATACGGGACCTCGCCCACACTCACCTCCCTACCAGGCACATACAAGTATCACACAGACGAAAAGTATAAAATATCACATAAACCACTCCTTGGGCACCCGCCCTTTATCGTTGGACCTCGTCCGAATATCCTACTAGTATATTGTGCCTAGGGCTAACCCCCGGGTCTTCTACTCATAACTACATGGGCCGGCATTGTGGCCGTAGACCCATTCATACAAAGGGAAACTCACCTGATACTGCTGAGCTGCTGCTGCTAACCCCTTTGACCGCTACCTGACCACTGACTCCGAACTGCTGCTCCGCTAGCTCCCCGAGCTACCAATATCAACATAACACTTAGTCTAACTGACCTTCAAAGGTCAACCAAGTCAACTCTGGTCAAAGTCAACGTCCTGGTCAAAGTTAACCTTCCAGGTCAACCCTACTCGTCGAGTCACCCTACTGACTCGCTGAGTTCCTAAGTCCAGAGTCCTTCCACTCGCGACTCTACTCGCCGAGTCTACTGATTTCCGATTCCTGTCCTGTCCAACTCACTGAGTCCTGGCTCGACTCGCTGACTCGAGACTTAACTTGAAGGGTTTGGGACCACGCGACCTGACTCGCCGAGTCTAAGAACAGACTCGCCGAGCACACGACAATCTTCATCCAACTCGCCGAGTTCATGCTTATCTTCATCCGACTCGACGAGCTGTTCATCCCACTCGTCGAGTTCCTCCTCATCTTCAAGCTACTCGCCGAGTCCACTCGAAGGACTCGCCGAGTCCATTAAGATCCACTTACATGCCGAGGACTTCCGAGTCATGCATGGACTCCAAACTGTAGATCTACCCTTCCCAAGCCTATTCCCCACGTAAAGTTGCAAACTTTACGTGTAGAGAGGGAGATCTAGGCAAAATGCACCAATAACTAGGGTTTAAGACCAACAGGCTCCAAAATCCACCCAATGGATGATACTTTACGGGATTCTAAACCAACACAAGCATGGATGTGAGGTAGCAACCTCAGATCTGGACCTCAAGCTTGAAATTGATCTTAGGCATGGCTTAAAAGCCCCAAAACTCATAACCAAAGAAGATCTAAAGGAGGGAAACGAATTGATACCTTCCAATGCTCTGAAATGTTCCCCAAACTTCAGATCCAAAGCCACTCCTTGATGCCTCCAAGATTCCCACTTCTTCTTCTTCTTCTAAATCACTCAAAAATGGCCAAAAGCATGAATCATCACAATGGGGGCTTAGGGTGCGGCGTTCTGGGTGTGAGAGGCTGTAAAGGAGCCCTAGGAAGAAGATTGAGACGTTTAAATAGGCTCCAAGCCCCGGATTTGGGGTTTTCCTCGCACAGACCAGACTCGCCGAGTCCACTTGGCCAACTCGCCGAGTTGGTCACTTACTCCTCGACCCGGACCCCGCTCCGACTCGCCGAGTCCTTCCTTGGACTCGCCGAGTCCCTCTTAACTTTAGGGTTTCCTTTACTTTCTTGGCTTTCAAAATCTTGGGTGTTACACACCACCTCAAACACAACCATTGATTGAAGTGGAAGCGGGAGGTAGTAGGAGAGGGAAAGGGAAAGGAAAAATGAAAGGGAAATTGATAACGGTTGAAACAAAAAATGAAGATGTTCCACAATGGTGGACACCGGAGGAGGAATATGCTTTGACGGCGACATGGTGTACTACTTCAAAAGACGAACTCTGCGGAAATAGAATGAAGAAAGGTGCTTATCGGGGGACGGTGCGCGAAACATTCCACGCTATGTTGAAGAAAAAACTGTAATGCAATAATGACATGTTAAACAGCAAATGGAGTCAAATAACTAAGCGGTGCAACAAATTCAACGATATTTACAATCGGCTTGAGGCTCAACAACAAAGCGGAACCAATGACTTTGATTTGTTCAAATCTGTAAAAGAACAATATCGGGTCGAAATGGGACATGTTTTCAACTTTGAGAAATCATGGGAGTTGTTGAGAGCATATCCAAAGTGGAATAAAACTCCTACATTGTTGGAGGTTCAATCCAAAAGGTTTCGCAATTCGAGCTCGACCGACGTGTCGAACGCACGGAATCACATCGACTTAAACGCCGACACCGATGACATCTCGTATGATATCGAGGAGATATCCCCACTACGACGACCACCCGGACGCGACAAAGCGATGCGCGCTGCAAGACATGCAGATGAGGTTGAGGCGAAAGCAAAAGATGCGGCGAAAATGAGAGCGAAATTCGATGAGCACAATTTATTAATAAAAGAAAAAATGACTTGAAACGTTGTCACTTGGAGTTCCTGTAAAGGCAAGCACGAGAGAAGTAGGAGCAAAAAGAGAGAAAGAGAACTAATGACACATCAGTTGTCAATTCTTCGTACTAGCGATGAGGGTTTGGCGCCTGATGATCTAGCGATGCTACAAACAATGAAGGATCAATTTGGAAGAAGTATTTGGGTTAATTAGGATTAGTAGTAAAATGTTATGGTTTTAGGTTTAATTTAAATGTTATTTGGGTTAATTAGGACTTGGAAAAAAATGTTATCTTTTGAAATTATGTCTTTTTTTGATTGTAATAATAATTTTAGTTTTTAAATATTATGTATTTTTTTTGTTTTTTTAAATATTATATTTTATAAAAATGTATTTCTTTTATTAATTTTAAAAAAGACAAACAAAAAAAGTAAAAAAAAAAAAAAAAAACTTGACAAAGAAAAATACAGAAAAAAGACATGAAAAAAAGTTGGTGTTACATCTTGTTATAACATAAAAACAATTTCTCCACTTGGTCTTATAACACCATTGATGATGTGACATGTGAGGTGGCACCAATTTGGTGTTACATCTAATTGTCCACACCCAATGCTCTTAGACAAAGACGATTTAAGAGCGGTGGTTTTCTTCTCCTCAAGACCTCAACCATCGCTTCCATCCTCACACCCTGAGAACGACGTAACTTCCCAATATGTCTATTCAATCGTTCTTAAGGGGTCGTTTGATTTTCTTTCTAACTGGGTCCGAAGTTAGGACCCGATCTTCAATCCAAAGTCAGCTTGTTTGTGTTCCTTTCTAGACCTTTGGACTCGGTCCAAATCAAGGATCTAGTCCCCATTTTTGTGTTGATTTGGTCCAAGTAAAATACCCGTTGACTGAGTTGTTGTGTGTCGTTCTCATATATACCCTCTTCCCCACTTCCTTTTTTGTAGTTCGTATGCCGAACCTTGGTTCTCCTTCAAACCAACACACAACTTCTCCTTCCACCACCACCGGTTCTCATGCAATCAATCACCAGACTTCACTCCAGCGCCTCCCAAGGATGACGACTTTATTCCAGCACTAACTTCAGCCTCGCCGACCACATGATCCTCTACCACTGTCCTCTCTATCGCCGTCCACCTCCTCTATTGCAATCAAGCTTATTATCCTCTTGATCTCTCGTCTCTACACCTCTCCCTTCTGGATGCAGGTAAATAGTTTGTTTTTCCTTTTTGGAAAAAAGGGTTTTTAAGAAAAAAAAAAGACGTTTTTCAGAAGTACTTAAGCATATGTACTAAATGTTTCATCTTTGTGATTACAATTATGTGAAACCGTCTAAAATCTTGTAAATTCACATTGTTATGAGTTTAATTAATATGATTCTTGCTTTTAAGTTTTTTTACCCCTCAATTTTAGGATCATGTAGTTGAATTGACGGTGTGTGGACTATTATGATGTGTATGTTCTTCATGAGACAAGAATGTGATTTTCTAATTTATTATATAGTTTTGTTATATGTTTAGAATCTAGATTGCAAGAGATAACATAAAAACCTTAAGCATTTATATTTTAGGATCATCTGTTACCTTCTTGTGTGAGTTAATAGCTATGAATATTTCAATTTGTTGATGCTTTAAATTATACTTTAGGATCACATATAATCTTGAGGAAAGGATTGAGTGTTATATGCTTTGAATTTGCAAGACAACGTGTTTGTAGCTGTGAAATCATAAGGATAATTGCAAGACTCAAAGACTTGGATCATTAGATCATCTTGCTTCCTTTAAGATCTCTTTTTCTCTAATATATGTATGTGTAATTGTGTATTACACAGGTCTTTATATCTAATACTAGGCAAATGCCTGCGCGTTGCACAGAAACATCTATATAGCTGAAATCTTTACAGATATATGTTTTTTTTAAATATAACAATAATGTCGTTAAATTTGATATAATAATTCGTATACTAAGTTGATATAGTATATTGATTATTTTGAATTATATGATAATATATACATTTATTAAAACAACATAATCTCAATCTTTTGAATGACCTCTACCTGGAGGTTACTCATGAATAAAATTAAATATAATATATGGTTTAATATTATTTATAGTTGTTGTTATTGTGAATTTATTTTTAAAATTTATTTGCTTAACGTTTTAATTTCTATCAGTGTAATTATTTAAAACATCAAACATTTTTTTTATTTTAAAGGTAACAATAAAATCATTTATATATATATATATTTATTTTTAACTATTATTATTGTAAGTTATTTTAAGCTACTTATTTCAAAATTTTAAACGGTTATAAAAATATCTTTACAAAATATTTTAGTGAATTGATATTACAATTTAGTTTTTGCATTTAGCACTACAATTTATCACTTTTTACTATTCACAAAATATTTTTTGGTTTTTTTAAATAGAACTGAAATTTACATTGAAGTTGACCCTATAATGTTATATTTAAATTAACAATTTAAGTATTTTGTCAATACAGTTCAAAAGTTGTAGCTTTAAACTGATAATGATTTACATACAACAACATATTAAATCTAATAAATTAAGTATAATATGTTAAAAGTTAAAGACATAACTTTATACGTAGAAGTAAAAATATTTTTTTAATATTGAAATTTAATTTATTTTTTATTACACTTTAGGTTTGATACTTATTTATACTTGTTAACCAATTTATAATCATTATTAGAAAAGCACTACAATTTATTATTTTTAACTATTTACAAAATATTCTTTGAGTTGTTAAAGTTGACTAAATTTTATATTTAAATTGATCCTGTAAGGTTATATTTAAATTAACAATTTAAGTATTTTATACGAATTGATCAAAAGTTGTAGCTTTAAAATGATAATGGTTTACATACAATATATTAGACCTAATAAATTAAGTATAATATGTTAGAAGTTAAAAACAAACTTTATAAGTAGAAGAAAATATATTTTTTCAATATTGAAATTTAGTTTATATATGATTACACTTTAGGTTTGATATTTATTTAACCTTATTAACCAACTTATAATAATTATTAGAAAGAAATTAAAAAATCAAGGGAGTTTCAAATGAATGTGGTGAAAGGAAAAAATGCATGGGAGTTTCAAATGAATATGGTTCAAGAAAAATGCAAGCTTTATAAGTATATAATGATGATAATGATAATGATAATGATATAATGATTTGTATGTGTAATTGTGCATTGCAGGGCATAAGAATTGTCGAGTCTTTACAAAGACATGGAGGCAGGGCATAAGAATTTAATATCATAAAGCCCTAATACAACTTTTTCCTTTTCACCCAAAATCACTAGTATTATTTATGGACAATTTTCACCTTCATGAACGTGTAATTAGTCATAAATCTTGGTAAATGAACACATATGTTAATTGGAATAGTTATTTTGTCTTGATTGTCTTGGTATAACATTGAACATATTAAAACCATGACGAAAATTTCATTCAATGTAGTGATAAACTTTTTTATAATATCAGCTCAAAGATTGAAGATCTAACATATGTTTCTATAAAGAAATGCTTTTATATCAAGCCAATAACCTTGACATCATTGAATGCTTTAGTAAAAAATGTAATGTTATACATGAAATGGTAAATGATAAAAGAATTTTTATAAGAAATGTTGTCTGAGGGTAATATAGTCATTTTTCACTATCAGTCAGATGCAAAATCAAACGACAAATTTCAGTCGGAAGTTAATTCAGTCAGAACTTCCAACCCAATCAGCTTCTAACCCAATTAACTCTAACCCAGTTAGCAACTATCAAACAGAACTAAGTTTGTTTCTCTTTCTACGCTCACCTTCTATATAAACCCTTTTTCTTTAGTACCATCTACATCGCATTTATACGTTTCTAAGTACTTTTGAAAATTTGGGTTCAAATTTTACTATACTCGCTTCAAGTGATCAACAAAACCCTCAAACTTTCCTTATTTCGGGAAATTCATTAGACTTTCATATTACCATCTGCGGTTTTATTAATTTTTTTATTGTGTTTCTGAGCCCCTCTTCTCTCTTTCTCTCTTCTTTCGTCTCCCAATGTCTTCCCTTCACAAATTGATTTACGATTTTCATGTTTATAGTGAAACTGCCATCCCCTATAAATTTATTGGATTAATATTACATCAATGCAAAATCAATGGGTTTTCATTTTTAGTTAGAGATCCTAAAGATTTTTATTTTATGTATGTTTTAGTCGGAGTGTCTCTTTCTTCTTCGGGTCATGGGAGGACCGTTATCTTGATGTACTTTCAAGATTTCTTTTTTTCATTTTTTGTACAAGGTTTTTGGGCTTTGATCGTTTTCTCAAGTATTTTCAATTTGAATTGATGATGTTCAACCTGGGTATGTTCTTAATCACATATAGAACGATTCCCACTTTGTGCCAAATTATTCAAAAAGACCTGCTTTACTTCTATGTAACATCTTCAAGTTGATGGTTGTAATCAGCCGATGATGTCCATTTACTATGGGGCTGGTTACAAGATCCAGTTATTGGGCAAATAGAAGCGAATTTGTTCCACTTACTAGATGAGGAAACATATAACAACCAAACCAAAATCGGATTTCCATCAACAGTTTATTTGATGCTAAGGTTTGGTTTCTAATTTCTACATATAACCATTTTTGTTCATTAAATTTGATTATTAACTGTTTTAGAACTCAATTTCTTGACTTATAATGTATATGGTTAGTAAATTTATTATGGTGTTTGCTTCTAGGTTTTTTTGGCTTTTAGGAGCAATATGATACAATGATGGTTATAAGAACTTGACACATATCTTTCATCATAAGAAGAAAAAATGGAAAGATGTCGGAATCTGCAAAAAAGAATTTCTAATGAGTTATATAAGGAATAGGATTTAAATTTAAAATGAAGAGGAATTGAATTAAGTAATTATGGAAAGGAGAATTAGATAAATTGGTAAGATTTAGAATTTGGAAAATAATGTTCATGAAAAATAGCTTGAGAGGATTAAATGCCATAAATAACATTATTTATGCTTCTACTTTATGCAATTTATCTTTGTCCAATAGAATTAATATAATTTACACAATTGCTATTAACTGACTTTTCCTTACTGCTGTAAAGTCGTTCCTGGAAGATGCAAGTGCTCAAAGGCCACTCTAATGCACCACCAACACCAAGGGAGCACGTATCATGAAAACTATATTGACTTTAAATGACAAAGATATCTTTCTAGGAAAATTCATTTTCTTTTAATTAGTTTTGATGCATTGTTAGCAATATCTGTTGGGTCTGTTTTTTTTTTCTTTTCAACAAAGTAGAAATTAAATCTTACAAATTAAATTATAACATAATTTTTTCCTATGTTTGTGACGTATCTCTACAAATTTTGGATAATGATCATTTTTAGGTATAGAAAGGGGTGTCAAAGTTATGTTAATGCAGAAAATGCAATGTACTTTTAACTATTTGACTATTCTAGCATTGGACTTTCATTTTTGTAATTAAAGTGTAATGGATTGAAAGCTTATTGATTATAAAATTGTACTGTAATGACTTAATGATGACACAAAACTTTTGCTCATTATTAAAACTTTAGCGAAGGAAATGTAAGTTTGGCTACTATTTTCTTCTATAGTGGTATAATTTTCAATTTATGGCAAATGTATAGTATTAATAATAATATGGATATTTTGGCTAAAACCTTTTAACATTAATTTTGATAATATAAGCATTTTAACATCCTTTTAAAACCTTACTTGTTATAGCATTAATCTTTGAATCATGCAATCTCTTTTAGTAAATACCAAAATTACTCTTCATGGGTCGTGCTTAGCATGGGCCTTAATATATATATATATATATATATATATATATATATATATATATATATATATATATATATATATATAAATATGGGGAAGAGTTATATGGAAAATGAATGATTAGGGAAACACATATTTGAACCAATGAAAACATGACAACACATCACTTCCACAATAACTTCCACAATACATTACTTGTAAAGAAAGAAATGGACACGTGTCATTTGATTATTGGTTCCGGTAGATGTTGCCCTAGTTATTTGTTTTCTATAGAACTCATTCCTATATATATATATATATATATATATATATATATATATATATATAGAGAGAGAGAGAGAGAGAGAGAGTTAAGTTCAAATGATTTTACTATCTATTGTGTGCATCTATAATTGATTCTAGACCAATCATTTTAGTTATTTTAATAAAACATTTAATGCATATTAAATGTTGGAGATTTAATTAATACTCATTATATCTTCAACATGTAATACACATTAATTACTTTATTAAAATAACTAAAATGATTAGTCCACAATGAATCCTATATGTACACAATAGATAATTAGAACACAATAACCTAACCATATATATATATATATATATATATATATATATATATATATATATATATATATATATAGGGCTAGGTTCAAATGTTCTTGACATCTATTGTCTGCCCGTAAGCACAAATCTGGACCAACGGATGGAATAGAATCAATGATTTTGATCTGAGGGTCTATGATATTAAAATAGGGTAACATGTACCATATAATCACATAAATTTCAACATAAGGGTATTTTGGTCAATTAACATATATTAAAAAAGGAAATTTCCAGATTTTAAGGGATAATTAATACCCTTATTTTTAAAAATCTGAATTTTTTAAATTTAATTCAAATATAATTTTTAATAATATCCGATTTCATTCTGTTAGAATGACATAAAAATCAACCATAAACTAGTAAATATATTTTTGATTTTATTCTTGCAGAATATGACTATATTCAATATTTATATATATTAACATGCTTAAAGAATTATAGAACATATTATCAACACTAACATTTTATAAAGAATACATGTCTCCTTGCACTAATAATATATCAAATAATTACAGTGTATGATTGTGATACAAAGAACATTCTTGAATAATAACAAAATTATAAAAGAAAACAAGTGTAATTCTTTAAAACATAACAAGATTCTTAAAATGTGAGTGTGATCAATCTTTGATTCATTCTTCAAGCATTTCCTATCATGTCTTCAAACCATTCTTCAATCAATTCCTATAAAAAAATGCAACAAAAACTAAGAATGGTTAAAAAAAATATCGTAAGAATGACTTTACTGAACCTGTTCATTCTGTGGAAAAATATCATAGCAAATCTATTACAAAAAAGGCAAACACAAATTCTAAAAGAATCATTAACTCTAAAGTGCAATTACCATTACTGCACTACCATTATTCTGACAGAATATATATATATATATATATATATATATATATATATATATATATATATATATATATATATATATATGCCATTTCAAATTTTGGCAGAATGCATATAATATTTTAAATTGGCAATGTGATAGAATATAGCAAACATTAAAAAATTGTAACTTATTCTAATAGAATGTAATCTTCAAAGTATAAATTTTGATAGAATGTAGTAAATATTAAAAAAATGTAATTTACTCTAACAGAATGTAATCTTCAAATCAATATATTCTAACAGCATGTTATTTTACTTATCCTATCTTGCAATGTTTTTTTATTTTTCCTGTCTTGACAAATAAACTAATTGACATATAATTAATTAACCAAAACCATAATCGGAAGACATGAATAAAAAAATACCTAGATTTCACCGGAGAAGAAGAATCAACGACCACCACCACATCCTCTCCACCTCTTGACCTGCTTCGATCGGAGCAACAGCCCCACCCCGCTGCTTCTCCCTTTGTTCTTCGGTCTAGTCACTCATCGGAGATCGATACCTCCTCTCCTCGCTTTCTTTCTCTTCTGTTCCCATCGATCAAGGCCTATGAAGATTTGACTTCATCGTTGATTTCTTTGCCCCATTGGAACCCCTCCTGCCCTCTAATCGAACCTCTAGCACATCTCCCCTTCTACGGTAGCCCAATACCTCTGAAACCCCGCTGAATAGCAGGGACCAATGCTAGGAAAACGAGAGGGAGGATAAATCGCTGTAGACGTGATCGGCTAGGGTTTTTTTCAACAGATTTTGACTACGTCCCATATTTAAAGGAATAATAAAGAACATATTAATTATCTACCATATTTAAATATGTCAAGATTACTATAATACCCTTAAATGATTTATTTAATAATTAATTATTTCCTGAATTCTTATTGGTGCACACAGGCACACAATAGTTGTCAAAAACATTTGAACCTCTATCTCCCCCCCCCTCTCTCTCTCTAAATATATATATATATATATATATATATATATATATATATATATATATATATATATATATATATATATATATATACTAGTTTATAACCCGTGGGAACCACGGTTACAAAATTAATTAAATTTTTATAGTAAAAACTCAAAATTATTAATTAATTATTTTAAATAAATTACTTAATTAAGAGTTTTTTTAGTTATATAAATTTTAATCATTGATTTAAATAAATATGTGAAATTATATCATTTTTATTATTTTTATTTTAATTTTTATTCTAATGTTATTAATTTAATGTAATTAAAGTGGAAGTTTTAAAAGTTGAAATGGAGTTGACAAATGGCATACATTAATTAGGAGACATAATAAGGTGACACATGACAAAAAGAGAATAAAATATGCATTAATTAGGAGGCCTAATAGGATGACACATGTCAAAAAGAGAATAAAACTATTCTTTTACTAGTTTATAACCCGTGAGAACCACGGTTATAAAATTAATCAAACTTTTATAGTAAAGATTCAAAATTATTAATAAATTATTTTAAATAAATTATTAATTTAAGAGATATTTTTTATTAGTTACGTGAAATTATAATCATTGATTCAAATAAATATATAAAATTAATTTTTAATATATATTAGATATTTTTTATTTGTGAATTAATGAAAACAATAATTTAAAATTTAAAAGTTAAAATTTAAAATAGAATCACATTAATGAGGAGGTTTAATAAATTTAAAATGGAAAACTAATAGATTGACAAGTGGCAACACATTAATTAAAATGTCTAATATGGTGACACTTGGCAAATCAGCTACTCTTTTATTAGTATAAAGATTAGAATAGTGATATATATATATATATATATATATATATATATATATATATATATATATATATATATATATATATATATACTAGTTTATAACCCGTGATAACCACGATTATAAAATTAATTGAACTTTCGTATTAAAAAATCAAAATTATTAATCAATTATTTTAAATAAATTATTACTTAAGAGATATTTTTTTTAATTATATAAAATTATAATCGTTGATTTAAATAAATACTGTTATAAAATATGATCAAATAACAAGATAAGTTATAGAGTAAAGAAAGACATGAGAGTAGAGAGAACTTTATTCCAATATTTGTGATGAAATCATCAAACTTTACAATACATAATATTCACTATTTATACTAGACAAAGAAGATGAAAGGTGATGTATGATATGAATCCTCATTATAGTGGTGCATAACTACACTCATAAAACACATAATAATGTTTGCTATAATGTTCACTAATTATGGAGAGTAATGGGGGAATATGGAGAATCCAATAGTCATTCACTAAATAATAATTCATAACACTCCCCCTTGAATGACGATTGTATCATGCCTCGTTAAAACCTTAATCGGTAAAACCTCATGGGAAAAACCCTTTATTAAGGAAAAAGAGTACATGATTAATAATAGATATTGGAAACAATTGCCTCGTTAAAAACCTTGCTAAGAAAACCCAGTGGGAAAAACATAGCTAAGGAAAAGAGTACAATATGTTTCCAACTCCCCCTGATTAGCACATCACTTGATTCTCTTGAAGCACCGCACAACAATGTTTCGTACCATCTTTTGAATTTCGATGTAAGAAGTGCTTTAGTAAACCAATCAGGAAAATTGTTACTGGATTGAATTTTCTAGATGTTGATGCCACACTCTTTTTGAAGATCATGAGTGAAAAAAACATTGGTGATATATGCTTGGTTCTGTCTCCTTTTATAAATCCTTCCTTGAATGGAGCTATACAAGTTGTATTATCTTCATATAGTATGGTTGGAACATCCCTGTTAGAAGTTAGACCACAATTCTTGCAAATGTATTGAGTTAAATTTCTTAACCATATACATTCATGACTTGCCTTATAAATTGCTATAATCTCTGCATGGTTAGAATAAGTAGCAACTAAAGTTTGTTTAACAAAATGACAAGAAATTACGTTACCTCTACAAGTGAATAAATAACCTGTTTGGGATCGAGCTTTATGTGGATCAGATAAATATCCAGCATCTCGAAGATATCAAAGAGTGTGTTTGACTCTATTCCATTATCTTCTTGTTGGACAAGAGCTATATCTTGCTAATAAGTTTACGACAAAAGATTTATCAGGTCATGTATTAATAGTAAGATATATTAGTGCACCAATAGCACTAAGATGTAGTTCTTCGGGAACAAAAAGATTTTCATGTTTTTTATGATGCTGAAGTTGGTCCTTTTAGGCATCTAATTGCCTTACCACCTTCTGGTTACTCATGGATGTGAGTTATTCATATAAAACCTTTTTAGCACCTCTTTTAGATATTAATGTACAAAAAGTCCATTTTTGTGTGCTTAATTTAAAGACCCAAATAGAAGTTCATCTTACCAAGATCATTCATTTCAAAAATTTCTTTCAAACAAGAAGTGACCTTTTCCAATTCTCTAGGAATTCCAATTATGTTCAAATCATCTACAATAACATCAATTATGATAAATTCTTATCTGGATGTTTTTATGAATACACATGGGCTTAATGGATCATTTTTATAACACTCTTTTAACATAATTGTACTAAAACAATTGAAGCATATACGACCAGATTGTTTCAATCTATACAAAGATTTATTTAATTTTACCAAATATACTTCATGAGAATTAGAAGTTTGTGTTTCTGGCACCTTAAACCCTTTCTGGGATTTTCATATAATAATCATTTTGAAGTGAACCATATAAATAGGCGGTAAATATATCCATTAGACACATCTCCAGTTTTGCATATATTATTATACTTATAAAATAACTGAATGTAATTGCTTCAACTATCAGAGAATACTTTTCTTCATAATCAGTTTCGGGCCTTTGGGTAAAACCTTGTGCAACAAGTATTGTTTTATATCTCACAACTTCATTTTTCTCATTTCTTTTACGCACAAATACCCATTTGTGTCCCACTGTTCATACTCTGTTTGGTGTATGGACTACAGGTCCAATAACTTTTCGTTGAGTAAGAGAATTAAGCTCTTTATTTATTTCATCTTTCCATTTTGGTCAATATTTTCTATTCGTACAGTTCTCAATAGATTTAGGTTCAAGATCCTCATTTTCTTTATAATCACATGCGGAACATTATATGAAAAATTATCGTCGACTTCTGTCTTATGTTGGTTCCGTCTTATTTCTGTCATGACATAATTTATTGAGATCTCATCATTTTCATTTTTTTCAGGTACCTTATTTTCTTTTGTTATATCAATGGGCTCTTCTAGAGCTTCATTAATTTTTCAAGAGATTCTGTTTTCTCTTTTGGACCATCAATTGTATTTGCTTCATTTCATTTTCGAGGATTTTTATCTTTGGAACCGGTTGATCTTCCACGCTTCAGGTGTGCCTAAGATTCATTTGCAGTTGTATTTTTTTTTCTTTCTGGGATATCAATTCTAACCGGAGTAAGTATAGCTGGTACATGAGACTTTGTTACTCACTTAGGGTCAGTAAATGCTTCTGGCAATTGATTTGCTACATTTTGTAAAGGAATTATCTTTTTTATTTCAAGTTCACATTGACTTGAACGAGGATCTAAAACTGAAAGTGACAATTCCTTTCAAGAGATTTTATTTTCCAGCTTCTTTATTTCTTCCCCTAATGTTGGAAAATATGATTCATCAAAATAATAATCATCAAATATAGTTGTAAATAAATCTCCAGTTGATGATTTTAAATATTTTACTATAGATGGGGATTCATATTCAACATAAATTCTCATTCTTCTTGAGGACCCATTTTTGTGAAGTGAGGTGGAGAAATGCGTACATAAATTATACATCCAAACATCCTTGGATGGTAATAATTGGTTCCTGACCGCAAACCGGTTGAATAGGGGAGAACTCATGATAACTAGTTGTTATTATGCATATAAGTGATGTTGCATGTAAAACTTCATGCCCTTATGTTGATTAGGAAGTTTATAATGCATTAGTAATGGTCTAGCAATTAATTAAAGGTGTTTGATTAATTAATCAATTAGACCATTTTGCGTACGAACATGTGTAATAGGATGTTCAATCCAATCGACATGCAATAATCGTTAATAGCATGCAACGGAAATTTTGCAACATTGTCAATTCGAATTATCTTAATTGGGTAATCATGGAAATGTGCCCTTGGGCTGATTATTTATGCAAGTAATATTGCAAAAACCAAATTACAGCTAGACAACAAGCACACATGTGACCATCTAGTTGACTCATCAATTAAAACCATAAAATATCTAAATGGTCCACATAGTGTTGGATGAATTAGTCCATATATATCCTCTTGAATTCTTTGTAAGAAAGTAAGACTTTCATACCCAACTTTGTTCAATGATGGACTGGAAATTAATTTTCCTTAAGAGCATGCAACATAATTCATTATCTTGAAAAATCTTCTGGTTTTTCAAGGAATGACCACTTGAAGTTTCATTTATTCTATATACCATAATTGATCCGGGATGGCCCAACCGGTCATGCCAAACTATGAAGGTAATATCATACCGTTTTTATTTTCAATAACATGAATCATTATAATATTTTCAATAGCATGAATCATTGTAATATTTGTATAGTACAATCCGGAGGACAATACATGTAATTTTTCCAAAAAACTTTTCTTATCTGATATCATTTTTGTAATGTTGAGATAATTTTTATTACCATCATTAGTTGTTTCAATAGGATATCCGTTAGAACTATATCCTTAAAACTTAATAATTTTCTTGGTGATTTTAATAAAAATAATGCATCACCAATTGTAATTATTATCACTTATGGTAATACTATATTTGCTCTTCCGGAGCCTTTAATCATTTTTGTATTACCTGTTATTATATTAACATTTGCTTCTCTAATTGATAAGTAAGCAGAATGTTATTGCATTGTCTGCAAGAAATATATCTTCCTTATTTCTTTTGCGAATATTCATATTTCTTTTCAATAAATAAATAAAACATAAGAAACATTCGACTTAGAGAAATAAATTCATATTTTATTAATTTGGGAAGATTGTGACGACATCATTTCTCATGAAACGAATATGACGTAAAAACATAATAAATGTCATGAAACAAAACTATTATATATTATTTTTCCATCACCATCAATAGCACCACTTGTCCCTTCTGGGTAGACAAGATAATTCGCAACATTTATATTTTAGAGAATCTTGATAAAGATCAACAAAATGCTTTGGTAAGTAGCATGTACAAGACCAATGATCGATCATTCCACATTAGTGACAAACATTTTCAACTTTTTTTTTTGCCTTGACCACTTTTATCATTAGGATGTGGATTTTTGTTATTTTCCAACTTCTGGTGGTTGCTTGTAATCTTGTTATTTTTTTATGATAATTATAATAACATCCACGACGTCGGTTAGACCCATGACTATTATGATTATATGATGTTGCATTCACTTCAGGGAATGTACTAGAACCGGTCGGGATTGATTGATGATTTTTCATCAATAGTTCATAGTTTTATTTAGCCATAAGAAGAAATGAGATTAATTCATAATATATTCTTTTTAAATCTTTCTCACGATATTTCTGCTGCAGGAGCATGTTAGTGGCATGGAATGTAGAGAAAATTTTCTCTAGCATAACATAGTTTTTCATAGTGAAAATACTAATCAAAATAAAGACTTGTATGTTCAAGAATTGCTAGTTAATAAATTTCATAAAATAATTTGTAAGCGTTGTACATGTAAACTTATAAAAATACATACCTGAAAATAATAAGAGCGATAAAGAGTTAGAGCTCTATGGTAGAGTTGTGCTGATAACGTGTTATAAAATATGATCAAATAACAAGATAAGTTATAGAGTAAAGAAAAACATGAGAGTAGAGAGAACTTTATTCCAATATTTGTGATGAAATCATCAAACTTTACAATACATAATATTCACTATTTATACTAGACAAAGAAGATGAAAGGTGATGTATGATATGAATGCTCATTATAGTGGGGCATAACTACACTCATAAAACACATAATAATGTTTGCTATAATGTTCACTAATTATGGAGAGTAATGGGGGAATATGGAGAATCCAATAGTCATTCACTAAATAATAATTCATAACAGTTATATCATTTTATAATTTATATTAATTTTATTTTATTTTTTAATCTAATGTTATTAATTTAATATAATTAAAGAAAGAAATTTTAAATTTTGAAATTTAAAATGAATAATCAATTATTAATTTAATGAAGTTAGAGTGGAAATTTAAAATTTGAAATTTGAAATGAATTATTATTAAGTTGACAAGTGGCATTATAAATGATATATAACATTAATGAGAGGTTCTAATTGCATGACACTTGTCAATATGAGATTAAACCTATTCTTTTATTAGAATAAGGATATATATATATATATATATATATATATATATATATATATATATATATATATAAAAGCAAAATCCATTAATACTATATAAGATTTGACGCATAATACAACTTTTTTATAGGGTTTAGGTCATTTTTGGTTACTTAACTTTTGGTTTTGTGCTTATTTGGTCAATTAACTTTTTTTTAATTTTAAAAGGTCATCAAAATTTTGGTTTTGTGCTCATTTAGTTACTTAACTTTTGTTTTGGTCGCATTTAGTCACCAAACGTTTAAAATTGTGCTTATTTAGTCACTAAACTTTTAAAATTTTTTAAAAGTTTAGTGACTAAATAAGCACAATTTTAAAAGTTAGCTGAGTAAATTAGCACAAATCTAAAAGTTAGATGACTAAACGTGACCAAACCAAAAGTTAAGTGATTAAATGCGCATAAAGTCAAAAGTTTGATCACCTTTTAAAACTTAAAAATAGTTAAGTGACCAAATGAGCACAAAATCAAAAGTTAAGTGACTAAAAATGACCTAAAGTCAAAAGTTTGATCACCTTTTAAAACTTAAAAATAGTTAAGTGACCAAATGAGTACAAAATCAAAAATTAAGTGACTAAAAATGAGCTAAACTCTTTTTTATATATAGAATTGGATTAGCCACGAATTTCCAAAATAATTTTCCTAATATTTAAAAAAAATCCAAGCCCTAGACAATGGACCATACGTAGTCACGTACCTCACACCTCCTCAAGAACAATCGTGCTTACCAGAGTCACAGTCTCCATCCCAAAAGAATTAGCACATATAGATGCTAAACGTTTTTTCATGCTTCACGGACATAAAAAAGAGTGACATATAATATATCCCCAATCAACCGAGAACTGCCGAGAGCAACATCGATCAGCTTTGACAGTTTTTTTGTTGGTTGAAAACTCAGTTAATCTAAATAACAACTTCAATTAAATGTCAAATTTTTTATGTCATAATTATGATCAAAAGGGTGAAATTCGTTACTTAATTACTCATCCATTCTACCAAAAACCACAAAAATGTTCATTGAGAGTTTCAAGAACGCTGCTTGAATATCTATTTTGAGGTTGAATCCTCAAAGAAAACTAAGTCGTAAAGGTCTCATTGTTTCTGTTTATCAATAATTTTCTGCAAATTGGTATCAAGGTAATAACATAATTAATGTCACTTTGATCGGTGGAGGGACATGGAGGCTATTATTGCACCTTCATCCGGCGTCCGGCGTCCAATGGTGGAGGCCTGCGGACCAAATCAACAAAATACTTCTCCTGTATTGTCTTCACTCCATGTTCTTCATATGACTTTAGAGTTCGTTAATAAAAGTCAAATACCATCTCCATGCTACAATCAATCATTATTTTTCATATTTATAATTATAAATACTAGTAATTTTCTTTGTTTTTTGGATCACCAAATCTAAACTGAATTGCATGGATAGTCAAATTTCTTGAATAAAAAATAGAACGCATGGCAAAGTTGACATTTCTAATTATTATTATTATTATTTTTCCATTCTTCTTTGTTTTTCATTTAATTACTTTGACTCTAAATTTAATATTACATTTTGAATTATGACCATATTTTTTACATTTTTAAATGCAAAATGATTTCAAATTTTAGATATCATTTCAATATTTGAAGTATTATTAATTTTATTTAAGGTTTATTTTGTAAAATGCCATAGGTATTTATGATTTTATGGTGAATTATTATACCTAAAATACTAGTCTACCGACACAACGATAACAATGGAAACTTTAAAATATTGCATTCCAATTTTCCAACTGGAACTTAATTCTTGTTTGGGTTACCAAAGTATATTCCAACACACGTCAAATAATAAAAGAATATTAGTTTGTTTTATATATTTCTGTTACTGGGAATATTAATATAAAACTTACACTTCAACTAAGAAATCTATATATGCACCCCAGAAGCCATATAAAATAAATAATGGCCCTTAAGGTTATCATCATCTTTCACTAATGGCCCCAATACTTCCAAACTTAACATTTGTACTCGAAAACCGAAAGATACACTTAAGCAAGGGGAAGCCAGAAGCCGATATGCTTAAAATGTTTACAAGAAACTTTAAAGATATTGCTTACAATATGTAAGCAAGTCCAAATACCAATTTTCTCTCTAACTACTTGAGTTCCTTCTTAATGTTTGTTTAAGCAAGCATCTCAATTTGTGTTGTTATATGAAACAAAATGAGATCATACCTCATATTGTTCCACCATTTGGAATAATGTAAAAAATTTATTGTTTATTTCTATTCACATTGGTCTCACACATGAAATGCAATACAACTTTTTGTCTTACTTTATAAAAAAGTTTCTAAATATTAATAATTCATTCACTTTCTTTATGTTTTAACATGTATGTAGCCTATGTCCATATCAAGCTTTTATGTGTATAAATGGCACATGGCTCACTTTTTAACAATCACATGATATTACTACCGTTTGTAACACGAAACTAAGTCTATCCGAATTGTCAAGGTGTTGACTAGACCAACCCATATGAGACGTTCTACATATGAAAATTGACCATAAGACCAAGGACCATTTTGTCATTTAGCCAAATTACCCTCTGGAAGACTATTCGAATGTTTGTGTTTTAGACTTTTAGTAGTCGTAAACTAGACGAAGCAATATTTGTATTATGTATTTGTAGACTTTGTAGTAGTCGTCAATTACACCAAGTAAATCCACCCCAAACGACATTGTAGGCCTTCTTCTTTAATCTCACACCCCACCATTTACAAAATCCATTATCTCCATTCTTAAACCCTACAGTGAAACTGATCTTTCGTTCCTTAATGAAATCCATTCAGAAATAAACTGAAAGTTGTTTCTGATTCTCTGAAACAATGAAGAACAATCAAAACACAGTAGTTCCGCCATTGAAGCTCTTCAATGCCCCGTTCCAACCTTCAAATCTCCTCTCTTTGATCCTTTTCTTCGCTTTTGGTTTATGCTTTGGCATATTACTCACTTTCCAACTAAAAAATGTCTCCTTCAATCTCTTGTTCAACGAATTCCCTCTCTACACCACCACCAACACCACCGCCTTGCCACCGCCGCCGACACAGAACATGAGGTTGGAGGATTTCATACACCCATCGAAAATCATGCACCAGATGACTGACCAAGAGTTGATTTGGCGAGCATCCATGGTTCCTAAAGTGAGAAACTATCCATTCCACAGAACTCCGAAGGTGGCGTTCATGTTCTTGACAAGAGGTCCGGTGTTGCTGTCGCCGTTGTGGGAACGATTCTTCAAAGGGCATAATGGTCTTTTCAACGTCTACGTCCATTGCTCCGATTCATTTTCCAACCGAACGGAACCCAAACACTCCGTTTTCCATGGCCGGAGAATCCCTAGTAAGGTAAGAAAATGGATGTCTGAATTTACTATTATACCCCTAATGTCTCATCCATAAGTTTTAGCTTTATCAGTTGTACAATCTGCCTAATCTGTTGTACTTCCCTTGTCCCTTTCATACAACTACCAAAGCAAAACGAACAACAAGAAAATGTTTAAGGAAATTTAAAGGGGTAGATATGTCCAACAATTAAAACTCGAAACCGACAGAAAATTATAGTATCCAATAGAATCTTAAACATCACTAAAACCAAACGTCCAAAAGGCAAGAACTAATATTTTAATTACATTTACAATTAAAATGATTTGAATAATCCATGACTAAAATAATCATATATATCCATTTTAGTTCTCATCTCAAACAAATGTATTTTAGTTGACGATCATATTTCTAATCATTTCCATCTTTGTCTCGATTATCTTCTCCACAATGCTATTTTTAACCACGCTTTTAACAATTTATTTAAGTAACTATAAATGCAAATACGTAAAAATTGTGTCCTGATTTAAGCACAAATCATTCTGTTACTAATTCTAATTCTCTTTATGTTTCAAATACAAAGAAATTTGAGTAATTATTTTAAAAACACCAAATAATTCAATGACCGACGCCCAAAAAAGCAAAGAACTATAAATGGAAAGGTTTTGAAATTATTTGTTTGGTCCAACCTGCATGTGGTTTTTATTATGGGCGTAGGGCATCTACAATTTATTATGCATGTGGCTAGAGAAATTAATGGGTTTAAATACAATGAAAAAACAATATGTTTTTATACATGTGTGGTATAGTATATTAATTTCTTTCGTTTGAAGATATTGTACTTTAAAAAATCATGGATAATACTATAACTAGAGGTATATTTGATAATAGTAAATCTAGTAGTAGAAAGAAATGAAATAGATTGCATAATAAACAAAATCAACAAAAGTATATTACCATTTCTTGCATTTAACCTGTTTGAAGAATAATTATCGATTTCAGGAAGTTCAATGGGGAAAAGTCAACATGGTCGAAGCCGAACGCCGACTGCTAGCCAACGCGCTTCTTGATTTCTCCAACCAACGATTTGTTCTTCTATCAGAAGCATGTATTCCCCTGTTCAATTTTTCAACAGTCTACTCATACTTGATCAATTCGAATCAAAATTTTGTTGAGTCCTATGATTTAATGGGCCCCGTTGGCCGAGGGCGTTATAGCCGAAAAATGCATCCTACCATTAAACTCCAAGAGTGGAGAAAAGGGTCCCAATGGTTTGAAATGGATCGTGATTTAGCATTAGAGGTAATATCAGATAAAACGTATTTCCCCGTTTTTCAAAAATATTGCAACGGATCTTGTTATGCAGACGAGCATTACTTGCCGACATTTGTCTCCAAGAAATTTGGAGCAAGGAACTCCAGACGAACGTTGACTTTTGTTGACTGGTCAAAAGGTGGACCCCACCCAGCACGGTATACGAGGTATGATGTGACAGTCCAGTTTTTGGAGAAGTTAAGGAGTGATAGCCATTGTGAGTATAATGGGAGGAAAAACCACACATGTCATTTGTTTGCAAGAAAGTTTACTCCTCATGCTTTGGACAGATTATTGAGAATTGCACCAAAGGTTATGCAGTTCAACCCATAGGTCTTGAAAACACTTATTTTTTAATTATTATCTTATTTTTTTTTTGCATTTTTTCGTCATTATTTGTTTATTTATCTGGAAAATCATTTTTAAGATGTATAGAGGTTTTCATACGAAAAGCAAAGTCTTTTTTATCCATAGAGTGGAGGCTCATTCGAATACTTTTTTCTGTTATCGATATTTAAACGTTTATTGTTGGAGAAATTCAATACTGTTTCCAACTCAACTATACTCGTTACTCAAGCAGGGTATATATGTGCTTATAAAATATGTGTCGGGCTAAATTTGTGAAAATTATTTAGGAATGCGACTTACCAAAAAGGTAATAATGCCTAGCTAGTTAGATATGTTATATTATTATAAAAAAAGTTATATTATTTAAAGCATATAAAACATGATGAAGTTACATATGAAAGGAAATAGTAATAAATAGCTGTTAGGTTCATCGAGTTAATGTTGTCCTTTTAGAAAGTTAAAAACTTCATTAACATGGAAAATATAAGTGTCTAGGAAGGAGTGTAACCCACACAATCATACTATCGAAATATTTTTATCTAACATCTATTTTAAAGTACTATGGAGTTTCGCTCAATTTTATTAAAATTTTCTACTTCTGAATTAAGAAGCAACGATGGCACATAACACTGCCTTAACCGATTATAAGACCCGAACCTTTGAACCGGTTTTTAGTGATTTGATCTATATGATCCTTCATCTCTTTAGAAAGATAATCCATTTGATCTTCAACATCTTTATTTCTTTGTATTTCTTTAGTTTTCTTCATGGAAATCTTTCTTACAACTCCACGCATCTCTTCATCTAAAGAAAAAGGGCGACCCAAAAACTGAGCCAATCTTCTTACATTGAAAGATGTTTCAGTTTCTAACTTCTCATTCGTCAAGAATAGTACCCTATCAGGCCATTTCATAGTTGCTTCCCAGTATCCTAACACATGATCCCAAAATGACCCATAATTTGAAACCCCTTTACAAAATGATTTGTATGCTTGGTTCAAAGGAATCCTATCCAAATCCGTAGTCCCTATATCACGCCATTGTGAAACAAGAACATCTTTAGGGTTTCGGCACATGTACACAATCTTGCATTTTGAGTCTATGATGGACTTTGGAAGAGAAGTGTAAGGTATGTGTGTTGTGAATAAGGGAAATTTAGGGTTAGAAGAAATTTCTAGATAATCTTTGTGCATGGGAAAAAGATCCATTTCCAAACAAGGGATTTTGGGTTGCAAAGCATTTCCAGATTCCAATGAACTAGTAGTAGTCCTATTCATGATAGCAAAAGCCAAGGTTTGGAGCCTCAAGGCATCGGAGTCAGGTGTCGTACATAAAATGATGTCAGTAGGCTGAGCTTTGAACTGTTCTTGAGCTTGCACAATCCTTTGTAGGGATCCCTCGTAATACCAAAAGCCTTGATATTGGTAAAGATCCCTAAAAGTCGCCCATTCGCTATTTTTTGAAGCCGTCGAGGTGATTTCTTCAAATTTTCGACTTATTTTCTCATGGTATTGACCATTTTGGTAGATAGATGTTGATGATTCATCAGGAGAAATATCCATTTATAAGACTTTCGGCTAACTTCATACGAACAAAATCTTTATAACTACTGATATGATATTCAGTGTGATGAAAAATCAGATAAAAGAATACGTTTATATATGCATTTCACAGCTAAAACTCCTGTTACATTAGTGTTTCAATAAATGCGGACGTAATTCCATTAATTCATCCTTAACAGCACAATGAATGTATTAATACCAAGAATAATTAGTGTTACACACATAATTATATATTGAGTAAATTACATAAATGATCCTGGTGGTTTGGTCTAATATGCAGATTTTGTCCCAGTAACATTCGGATGGTCCCTAAAGCCTTATTTTGTTTCAAATTTTGTCCCTAATAACATAAACCGGCTCTTTTGCCCTTATATAGATTATTTTATCTCTTTTATTGTTCTTCATATTTAATTACTAGTTTATAATCCATGTATTACACGTGGCAACATAAACAATTTTAAAAGTTAATAGACATAGAGTTATTCCAAACATATTTTGGGTCCACGACGAGAAAGTAAAAAAGATCCTGAAAATACACAAATTTCATTAACTACTTTATAATAACTCAATAATTAAAAGAAAATTATCTATGCTAGCTTCTAAATATAACATTTTCGATTACAAAATCCATATATTGAAAGAAAAATATTTCTTCTGACTTTTTGAGATGCAAAATTATTAATGATATATTCAATATTGAACTTTTTCTAACATACCATTAATAAAGTCCATAAAATCTTTGGGTTCGATGGGTCTTGGATGTTCGATCCTATCACCCACCTACTTGGATGAGTGTGAATAAACCTTAAATATAATAAAACATTTGCAAAAATTTATTTTTTAGAAACTTAAATGTTCTGTCCGTAACTATATAATTGTTAATTTAAATTAATTTTGCAATGTGTTTTGAAGATATAAGCAATGTTCTTTATGTTTAGTTTGTGTTTTCAACACCATCTTTCTCAACTATTTTTAAGACACCTCTCAGTTTTGCTACCATTTGTTTGCATCTAATATCCATCATTTTTCACATTGATTATGATTTGTTGGCATTTCATATATACAGTAATAACATATATAAGATGATATCGATAAGGTTAAATAAAAACTTGTTTGTTATGATTTAATTAGTTGTCTTTCTAGTTAGCAGGCTATAAAGATCCCAAACAAAGTGGGTTCCATGCCACCAGGAGTTACGATACATATATAAACATTTGCCATTTCCTAAGACATTTTGTAACATAAAATCTCATTTTTATCCAAATAAGAACATGAAGGACAAATCTGTCGAACCGTTAATAAATTACCATTTTGTTATGGGAGAGGGAAGCACTCGAGGACTTTATACAACCAAATCTCTCCAACAATCAATGTGCTTAATTTCACACAAAAATTCTACTTAGGTACGTCCCAAGTGCCAAATCTATATCTATCTATCTATCTATCTGTATATCTTATAAAGCTAGCATTTTTCCTTGAAATTCATGCATTTGAAACTCCCAAGACCATTTTTCCTTGAACCTCATGCATTTGAAACTCCCAAGACTATTCAACTTATACGATTAATTGAAATATTATGATTTGTAACTTTAAAACTCTTCAAATTATGCTATTTAATTGATGATTTAAATGAAATATTAGCCTATATAAGAAATTTCTAGATTACATATTACATGTATGTCAACACACAATGATAGATTACGTTTGTAGGGTTTGAAGAGTTAGGTGAGTGGTTCCATAGATGTAAGAAATCAATTGCAACTTTTCCAAATATAAATTCATATAAACTCAACTTGGGTGCATATAAAGTTTTCGATATCATACATACTTATAAAGATAACATTTTTTTCTTGAATCTCATACATTTGAAACCCCTCTTTTTAACTTCCTCAAACCACATTTATTTAAAACCTCATTTTTAACTAATGCAACTCAAAAGTTTTCTTAATTATGATTTAACACTTAAAAGTTTTATAACTTATATTATGTTTAATTAGCATCTAGTGAAAAGTTTATTAATAAAAGGCGGGAAGACATGCATAAAAATCATATACAAATTTCAGAAAGAAAACAAACTTAAAGGTTTTTGTGTTTGGTTGAGGTCTTATGACCACTTTTGGAGATATGTTATTACATTAGAGTTTTTAATTTGTAAGTTTGTTATACTAATTCATTTCTATATTTTCTTCGTTTTTGGGTTATTGTAATACAGTCGTTGTAGATTGTGGTTTAATCGTTAATACATTGATCATATGTTATAGAGGGTGATGTCGAAAATATTTAATTAAATATTTAAATATGTTTTTTTTTGTTTTGTAATTGTACCGTTTAAAAAAGATAATTATTTAAAACCCATACATATGTTATACTTTCTCTCTCTCTCTCTCTCTCTTTCTCTCTCTCTCTATATATATATATATACATATATATATATATATATATATATATATATATATATATATATGTATGTATATAATAAAGGTCAAAACACTTCAACCAAAATTCATTTAAAATCTAATATTTCAAATGCTTTTTAATAATGATTGTAAAGTTACTTAATTGATTGATTAATAAAAATATTAATGTTTTGAAACTCCTAAATCTTAAAATTATATTATTTAATTTGTTAGTTAACTAAAATATTTTTCCTACATAAAAATAACATTTTTATGTTTGGTTACTCATATTTGTTTATGTAATTAGAAAACAATGTGTACATAGAATGACTATTTCAATTTCACATAGAAATTGACACCACTAGAGAGGTATGTTGTCTTTAACCGATGGTAGGAGATCTACATACCCTTTTTAATTATTTATATTAATTCTTGGTAATATCTATTTTATATTCCTATTCACCTTAATTTTTTAGGTACAAATTATGGAAAAGAATTCTCGGCGCACCAACATAAAGTCAAATGTACGCCTTGCAAAATATGTAATTAAAATTAAATATCATATTTACTAATCGATTTATTTTAAAACTCTTGATGACATTTAAGTATAATGATGTATTTTGTATGACTTCATTCTTAATTTCAATGTTTAATATTTGAAAATTCATATATGAAACCTTGGATGTTTTAGTGTAATATAAATAGTATAATACAAAGTTTATTAGTTCAATATTGTTTATTAATAGCTCATTCAAAACAACTTATTTCTTATTTTATCCAAAAAATATTATCGGACATCACAAAAGCAGATTATATTAATGTTATACAAAAACTTATAATATATATTGTGTTGGAATAATATTCCTTAATGATCGATAGATTCAAGCAGAAAAACAATAAATGAAACAATAAAGAACACAAAAATGGTTTGAATGATGTCGAATGATTAAACTTTGACACCTCAGAAGAGCTCGATTAAGAACGTCGACTATAGAGATGCTTAGGGTTACAATGCAAAAGATAATCAATAACTCTTGTACTAAGGCATACATGCATGCACTATATATAATACATAACCCTAATCTATAATCACGGTTAGACAGGCCCAATACTAGATATGCAAAAGAACAGCCCATGACGCAACACATAATACCCAACAATCTCCCCCTCCGCGTCAATGGAGCCGAGAGCTCTCTTCAGTTGATCTGCAGCAGACTTCTTGATAGTCTTGAACACGCTCTCTATGATGGCTAAAAGAGTTTGTCGAAAAGTAATGTACCACTGAAGCGTGTCTGTGAAGTTCTTCTTATTGGACTCAGAATTCGCCTTGCACCGATGAATAATATTGATGATGTGTTCCAGGCAATCAGTCAAGAACAAATGTTTGTCCACCAGAGCAAACAAGTATCTTTGACCTTTGGCTCTTGTAAACATCACTGTGAGGTGAGCAGGATCAATTTGACCGAGAGTCATTTTGTTGACATATCCTGGCTTTACAGTTGGCTTCACCGTCGATTTCTTCCTCATGACAGTCGTCACCTCTTGATCTGTCTTCGCAACCTCATGAATATAAGAGGCCAACATCCTTTTCAGATGTCCTAAGATTGGTTCATACATTGTTGCATTAGTAAGCAAAATATTGAAAAGTAGAATCCAATCATGAGGATTCAAGTTAGGAAGATGTGCCAGGGAGATAATAGACACTGAGTTATTTGAACCTCGGTTTATCCTGAAAGAAACATTGATAAACTTCCCCACAGACGATGATTTCAGCACCTTAACTGTAGTAATTTTCTGAGCACTCCAGGTCAGCTACTGAGGCTGATTGAACTCAAGATAAAAATCTATAAGTTCACGGTCGACCTGAGGATGGGGTGAAGGAACATCAACTGTCGGCTCAAAACAGTGAAAAACAAATGCCTTTCGAGTAATCGGCATGTCGAACTGCGAGTCCCTTATATTTTCACAGTCAAAGGAGGTTACAGGCTCCAGCCAGTAGGTGCTTGGAAACTCTATTGCCTCCCTGATAAGTGTCTCTCTTGTCCAGGAAAGGAATAACATCTTCTTGCAACTTAATGCATCATCCTCTTCTTTCTTCTTCTTTTCTTTTTCCTCAGCCTCCTTAGCTGCTTGAAGAGTTTCATCTATCTCCTCATTCTTTTTCTTTCGGTTCAAGATCTCAGAAATAGTTTCTTGATCTTCGTCATCCTCATCATCTTCTCCAATAACACGCTTTTTCCTTTCTTTGACACCAGAAACCGAAGCTAAATTATCCTTCAGTTCGGTTTTGACCTTCGGTTTAAGAGGAATAGGTTGTGGCTGCTCTTCTCCCCCTTGTTGCGGAGGAACAATTCTCTATGAAACACCCTTCATTTCGCGTAAGAGTTCAAGAGAGGGTAGAAGTTTGGAGGTAAAATGATTGCGAATAGTGAGTGTGCGAATAGGATCATGAGCCTGAAGCAGAGTATGTAACTGAGACAGAACATCCCCGGCACAGCTGCGAAAAATGGCCCGTTCGGTTTTCAACAGGGTAATTTCGTGTTCAGCCTTGGCAAGTACTGCTTATTGCACTGCATTGATCGCCGTCTATTGAGTAAGATTATCTTTGAGTTGTCTTTCCATGAGAAGATTAGCAGTGAGCTTTTCAAACCGAGTGTCAATGGAAGACAAGAAAGTCTTGTTGTCAGCAGAGAGGTCAGACATGACAGTTTCAAACTTGGTCTGCTTCGCTTGAAGAGAGTGAGAAAGCGAATCAATGGACTCTGTGAGCTTGGTAGCATTGGAATCAGCATGACCTTTGAAGGAGTCCAGAAAAACCTTGGAGTCATGAATGGGATCTTTAACATCAGAAGAGGCTCGTTTGCACAGAGAAGTAGAATCATCGATTGCAGCAGTACATTCGTCGATGGATTTTGTATATTGGTTCAGGCTGTATCCATGAAAGCTTTGAGAACAACATCATTATACTTTGTTATCGAGGCGAGCAGGCAATCTAGCTTTTCAAGAACATTGTCGATGTGCTGCTTTGTTGCCGGAGCATATTCATCTTCCTCACTGGGAATTTGGTAGGGACTGTAGTATGTAGAATCAAATTAAAAATCAGCTCTTCCAAGAACTGGATTAGAATCACTAGAAGGAGTTGGTGAAAGAGGATCTGTGGTGACTTTTGGAGGTTCTTCAGTCTGCCCCCCCACATCAGATGTGTTGATGTTGACAGAAGAATCTATGGCTGAAGTGATGATAGGTGTAGAGGTGAAGGTTGGGTTGGAGAAAATAGGTGGTGGTAATGGGGCGGTAGTGATTGGAGTAAAAATGACAGGCGGTGGTGGAGCAATAGTGGAAACTAGTGGTGTTGAAGATATGGGTGGAGGAGCAACGGTGACCTGAACGATTGTCTTGGGTGGAGATGGAAGGGGTGATGGAACAGAATCATTAACAAGATCCATAGGAGTTGGAGACTGAGGAGGTGTATTACCCCTAGGTGAACCTTTATGTTGCCCTTTGTCATCATCACCTGCAGACTGGTCGTCCTTCGGGTCTGAATGTGAAGGTGAAGAAGTGAGGTTTCTACGAACCATTTTCTTGATTTTCTTAGGAGCATAGGAATCACCCTTGTCAGCTTTTCTTTTCTTTGACTTAGAGGGTTTAGAAGAGGGCTCTTCGGTTGCTTCTTTCTTATCCAAAAATTTCTTTCCTCGTTTAGCCGGTTTTTCCACCTCGTCTAAGGCAGCTGCATCTCTGGAGTTAATTGTCGTGGACTCTTTGGAGGAAGCAATTTGTACTCAGAGATGAGTTTACTTTCCTGAGAGACAGACCGGTACATAGATTCTGGAATAGATCCTTTGTGCAAAAACTTGGTTGGATCAACGACGATGATCTTTTTGGTATGAAAGGATGAAATGGAGGAAAGCAGAGAGTCCTTCATGACTGGAACATTGAGGGAGGTTATTGCCCTTTGAGCGACGATGGTCCAAAAGCGACCACAAGAAATCTCAGAATACTTGGTCGAGGAGGACAGACTCTGCACCAATTGGGACCAGATTAAAGACCGATAGTCCAGATTGATTCCGTTGTAGATACCCTATAGGATCGTCATGAAGCATTTGTTTGATCCATCAGAGCCACCAACACGCTCAGCTAACCCCTTGTGAAGAAGGGTGAGCAACCCATTCCACTGTGGAGGTAAGCATGATTTCTTGAACTTGGTGAAGGTGGTAAGGACCTCAGTGTATCCATCTCATAGAGCATCTTGAACAATTGAGTTGTAGTGATGAAGTCTGGGGAGATGATTGAGGCGTCTACTACAAGCCCTAGAAGAGAGCAAAATCGAAGCTTTGTGAGTATGAATTTGAAAGTAGATGCGCTCTTTGATTTTGTCGTAATGGGCTTTGGAGTATACTTGAGACAGGAGTGACATGGGAACAGATTCCACTTGAGTTAGAGGGATTACTAGAGGGGAATAATTGAGGCACTCCACAACTTGAAGCATGTAATGATCATACAACAATGGAGTCATCTGAATGATCATATTCTGGTTGGGCTTGATCGAAAGCAGGTATGGTGATGCAATTTGATCCTAAATTGATGAAGAATCCGTCATTGTCGAGCTTTGTGAAGAAGATGAACAGTTAAACGTTGCATGTAATACTTAAGAGAGTTTTAAGGAAGGTAATAAGATGGGACAGTGTCACAAATTCTTTATATACGGTTCCCAAGAGAGAGAAAAGATCTTGTTATAATGATGATACGATCTCTGAAAAGGCGCCTGGAAAGTAGGGATGTGACAGGTTGGTTTCCCCAGATAGACGTCAGCAGGCATGATATTAGGATCCGTTTCAAATTTACGCGCCCTTATCCAAAAATACATTTGAACTTCTCATCTGATGAACAACATCATGAAAATTCATAATCATCACATTCAGGAGTGGTGGAAAATCATAAAGATTCTCGTGCATTAGTGTGCCAAAGAAAAAAGAAATAAAGCGATAAGTGTATGGGAAGTAAGTGATGTCAAGTATGAAATAAAGCTAAGGATCCCGGGCACGAATCTCTTCCTTCAAAGTCAAGAGAGACTTGAAGTGCTTGTATGGTTTCCCGTGAGAATACGATCAACTGTTTGTTAAGAAACATTGAAAGACTTCTTTTTAAAGATAGGCTTTTAGAGGGTGGCTAAACTTCAACCGAACTTCGACGCTTAACATAAGACCGAACGTTGGAAGAGGTCCTTGTGAGACCAATGTGGTCTGTTGAACAAGTAGGTTGGATATGTGGGAAGTAGCATAATGTAGAATAGAAATCTCAAAAACAAAAACTAAACTGGATCTTTTGGGAAGAAATGTATTGGTTTTAGACAATTTCATAAAGATCACGCAAGAAAATAAAATGATACTTCTTTAGGTAACAAGTCAAAGCTTGAATATTAAAATTCTCCGTCAATTCTATAAAGGTGTTGAATTTTGGGTTTCACTTAGCGCGTGGTGTATGCATCCAAGATCATAAACACGGAGTTTGTGTAACCATAGACCTCAGTGGTTATGTCTGAGAGTCTCAAGGGTTACAGTTATGAAATGATATGCGATGGAGAAATTTTTAGAGGAGGGGGGAAAAAGAACCGAAAGTACCTCTGCTAAATAAGATTGACAAAGCAAAACTCTCCTTACTCATTTGAGAGGAGAAAAGTAGCTCAGGACGGAAGTAAATTTAGCAGCCCGATTGGGAAGAATCGATAGGTAGAATCAGTTCATTAAGGCTTCACTCATAGTCATTGAGGCTTCATTCTACATCCAGCAGCATGCTTCTAGGGACACTTAACTAGTTCAAGATAAAAAAATCATACATGCCTCACACCAACTTTTGTAGTTATGAAATGCCCGACACCTAGAGAATGGACAGAAAGAAGCGAACCATGCACTCAAACAAAATAAACAAAAAAAAAACTCTTTTCAAAATAATAAAAAAATATTTTTGGATTTTGGAGTTTAAAAAAAATTAGAATAAAAAAATTATCAGAAATTCTTAAAAATAATGCAGAGAAAATAAATAAAATACAAAAAACATACAGCCGAACATAAACCTTAAAGAGATGAAGCGAAATAAGCCGATCGTTCGGTTCATTTCTGTTCCTTAAAATTCCGTAGCCGAAATAGACCGAGCGTTCGGTTCATTTTGGTTCCAAAAAATCTGGAACAGCAATAGACCGAGCGTTCGATCTATTTCACTTAACTTAATTTTTAGGAAGAGGTTTGAGGATTCGGTACTGATTCTGCTTTCATCATTCCCAAACCTTGTAAAATTTTGTTGAAGCTTGCTTCAGGTAAGGCTTTAGTGAATATATCAGCAAGTTGATCAGATGATCGAACAAAATAAACTTCTACGTTCCCCTCTTCAACATGGTCCTTGATAAAATGATATCTTAGTGCAATATGCTTGGTCTTTGAGTGTTGCACTGGATTGTGACATATTCGTATTGCACTTTCAGAGTCACAATAAAGAGGTATCTTCTTCATACTTAGTCCATAGTCTCTTAACTAGCTTTGTATCCATATTACTTGTGAGGTGCATGAGGCAGCAACAATATACTCAGCTTCGGCTGTTGAAAGGGACATGCAAGTTTGCTTTCTTGACTGCCAGCTAACAAGTTTTCCATCAAGAAATTGGCATCCACTAGTTGTGCTCTTTCGGTACAGACCGCATCCACCCAGATTAGCGTCAGAAAAGGCTTGAACAAAGAAACCTGACTTTGCTGGATACCAGAGACCGAGCGACGAGGTTCTCTTCAAATAGAGAAAAATATTCTTTACTCCCAGCATGTGAGGTTCTCTTGGATTGGCTTAAAACCTGGCACAATAACAGACAGAGAACATAATATCTGGTCTACTGGCAGTTAGATACATGAGTGATCCAATCATCTGTCGATAGAGAGTTATGTCGACTGCAGGTTTTTCTAGAGATGATGTTAGCTTAGTGCCAAACGCCATTGGAACCTTCACCTTTGAGTCACCCTTAATTCCAAATTTTTCTAATAGATTCTTCATGTAAGGTTCCTGGTTAATAAAAATGCCTTCCGGTCTCTGTCTAATATTTAATCCAAGAAAGAAGTTAATAGGACCCATTGTGCTCATTTCAAATTTAGTCTCCATCAGCTTCCGGAATTCAGCTGTTAAGCTAGGATTTGTGGAGCCGAAGATGATATCATCGACATAAATCTGAACAATCATAAGATGTTTGCCTTCTTTCTTGCGAAAGAAGGTTGGGTCAACAGAACCTTGCTTAAATTTAGACATTTTTAGAAAACGAGTTAGTGTTTCATACCAGGCCCTTGGTGCTTGCTTCAGTCCATACACAACTTTATCTAATACATAGAAATGATCAGGGTATTTCTCATTTACGAACCCGGGTGGTTGCTCAACATACACTGTATCTTCTAGTTCTCCATTGAGGAATGCACATTTCACATCCATTTGAAAAACTTCGAAGTTTTTATGAGCAACGTATGCTAGAAAGATTCGAACTGATTCTAATCTAGCTACAGGAGCAAAGGTCTCCTCATAATCTATTCCTTCTTCTTGGCAATATCCTTTTACCACCAGACGAGCCTTATTCCTAATAACATTGCCTTCTTTATCCATCTTGTTCCTAAAGACCCACTTCAATCCTACCACAGACGTATCCTTTGGAGTGGGTATTAGTCTCCAAACTCGATTGCGTTCAAACTCATGGAGTTCATCTTGCATTGCCTGCACCCAATCAGCATGATCAAGTGCAGTATTGACCGTCTTTGGTTTGATTTTGAAGGCAAACGAATTAAACATGCAAAATTCAACGTGAGAGAATAATGCAGTTTGTTTCGCTTTTTGTTGAGAACGCGTTCAGATGATTCTCCTATTATTTGTGATTTAGGATGATCTTTAGTCCACTTAGTTAGAGGAGGGTAGTTAGGGTCATAGGTAGGATCCAACTCAGCATTTACCTCTACTTCAGATTCTGATCGATCATCTTCGTCTTTTGGATTTTCATTCTCCCCCTCAGATGATGAAGTGGTTTCCTTGTTAGGTTCAGGATCCTCCCCCTCGGTTGGAGTTGGATTCTCTTACTCGGTTGGATGAGACACATATGAGCTCTCCCCCTCGAATATTGCGCTGTTATTTGGAGGTTTTTCGGAGGGTTGATCATTAGCTTGGTTTGTAGGATCCTTTGCCATGTCTTTCGTAGCATCTTCGATAATCTTTTTCAGATGGTCGATTTTGTTGTCAGCTGCATTCTCTTCTGAGTGTGTAGCTTTTTCTGGTTCATCAAATAACCTCATATATTCTTCGAAAAAAATTGAAATGGGAACCGAGACCTGTCCTGATTCAGGAAAAATTTCCCCTGTGACACTTTCTTTTGCTTGAGCTTTATTTATGTAGAGGTCATCAAAGGTTACGTAATAGGTTTCTTCAATATGTTTGGAGTGTTCATTCAAAACCCTATAAGCCTTTGAAGTGAGTGAATGATTTCCTCATCTGCTTTAACATCGAACTTGTTGCGGTTCTCTTTAGAGTTAAGAATGAAGCACCTTGAACCGAACATGTGAAAGAATCTAACGTTGGACTTTCTGTTGTTCAGAATCTCATACGGAGTAATTAAGAATCGCTTGTTGAGTAAAGATCTATTTTGAGTATAACAAGCAGTGGAAACAGCATCTGCCCAGAAGTATAATGGGAGGGAAGCGAAGCTCAGCATGGTTCTGGCTGCTTCACAAAGGGAACAGTTCCGTCTATCAACAATTCCATTCTGTTGTAGAGTATAGGGAGCAGAGAAGTTATGAGATACTCCCTTATCGGCCAGAAAGTCTTCAAAATCTTTATTCTTGAATTCAAGTCCGTTGTCGCTTCTGATGTTTCTTACCACTTTTCGTAGCTGCAGTTCCACTTGCTTGATGAACATCTTTAACTTGGGAGTAGCTTCTGATTTCTGTTTAAGAAAGTAAACCCAGGTGAAACAAGAAAAATCATCGATAATGACAAGTATGAACTTACTACCACCAATGCTTTCGATAGCCGAAGTTCCACATAAATCAATATGCAGAAGTTCAAGAGCTTCAATGATCTTGGCGTTGATACGTGTAGGACGGATCTTTCGGCTTTGTTTGCCCTTCTCACAGGTTGCACATAGGTGTTCCTTGTCAAATTTGAGCAGAGGGAGGCCTTGAACATGATCTCCAAACACTAACTTATTAATGTCTTTGAAGTTTAGATGAGATAATCGTCAGTGCCATAACCAGCTTTCATCAGAATTAGCTTTGGACAACATGCATATAGCTGGTTTCCTTTTAATTGGACTGAGATTAAGGGGGTACATTTCACCCTTTCGTTCAGACTTTAACAAGACTCTTTTTGATTGTTTTTCAATAATTTCTGAGCCTTCATCATCAAAGGAGACTTTCAGTCCTGTTCCCACAACCAATTGAGATACACTTATGAGGTTGTGCTACAATCCTTCAACATATGCCACTTTTTGAATTGTGAAATCTCCATTGGTTATCATTCCATAACCTTTGATCGTACCATAAGAGTTGTTTCCATACTTTACACATCCACCATCCTTAAAGGACTGAAACTCCCTCAATTCTTCCTTTCTCCCTGTCATGTGACGTGAGCATCCACTGTCTATATACCACTCATCATCGAACTGCTCGTCACTGATAACCTGCAAATTCAATCAGATTTAGGAACCCAACGTTTCTTGGGCCCAGGTAAGTCTTTTACAGAGAAGGGAATAACAATAGAAAGATCAACTAAATAAGTTCTTTTTATTAAAGTTGTTTCATCTTTTCTTTTAATGGTGTACACTTTAATTTTATTTTTATCTTGTTTAAACTTTAGTGTTTCAGATGATGTAATTTTAGATGGTTTTGAAATGTTCTTTTGTGTTGTGGGTTTGTCAAAAATTTTCGTATTATTTACGTCAGTGTTAGAGTCAACCTTTCCCTTTCCTTTAGCGTCCTTCGTTGAATGAGTCTGTTAAGGACATGGAGTATAACCAAAACCTGAATTTCGGTTCTCATACTTGGTAGAAGAACCGAAACCTAAAATTCGGTTCTGATTTGAATGTGTACTGAAGCTGGGCTTGTTGTTTCGTGAATAATAAGAGTTTGGACCGAAATTAGACTGCTGTTTGTTTTTGAATTTGTCACTTCCTTTGACATTTGTTTCATTTTTAGTAGGGATGTGGTTGGGGTTCTAAGACTGCCAAAACCTTTTTCTCCCACTCAGATTTTTCATGTATCCCCGGTTTCTTTCCCGTTTCTGTTCAGCTAGTTGCTTTTGAGATTTATGAATGTTAAAGCTTGAATTTTGCTTCTTCTTTTGAGTTTTGGTTGAATTAGGAGATAACTCAAGGTTTTCTTTGATTCTTCCGGTATCTCTTTGGTTCCACTAGTGCTTGGTTTTTCAAAGCTTGAGGGTTTGTTGATTGGTTATGCTACATATATGCCCTTTACCCTCCATGAGGTTTGTTCTAACAGACCGACAGTCTCGTCTGCATTATCGATAGGAGCATACCAGAAATAGTTATCACACCCTTCAACATTGTCTTTATCAATCGTGATTTTTAGTTCTGCTATTTGTTTTCCAGTTACTCCTGTAGCTGCATAAACCTGATTTGACACAGTTTGAACTTTCTGATAAACCACTGCTTTCTCTTTGAGTTTCTTGGACTTATCATTCGACAAGCGAGCATACTAAATAGAGTTTTTAGATATAAGGGGTTCTTCTTTCTTGGTTTCGTTCTTTAAGAACTCAGAACAATCAACTACATCGTCCATTGATATTTCGCTCAACTCACTTTCCTCATCGAATTCTGATGTGTTTTCGACATTTATTTTATGATCTGAACAAAGTTTAGCATGTGACGAGCCAAATGTTCGTATGGTGTCAGACTTAATTTTCAACCTATCATTTTCATCCAACATATTTTTAAGCACACTTTTGTGTTCTTTGGAGTCGATAAAGGTCTCAATTTTGTCCAGTCCATATTTGTAAATGACTGAAATTTCGTCAGAGGACATTATTGATTCACATTCAGAAATAACTTCATCCTCCTTAAATTCAAGGAATGGTAAGATCATCTTATGAAGCTTTTTCCCTATTACAATCTAGATGAAGTTAAGTTATGTTAGCGTATAAGCGTTTTGCAATTAAACAGAAAACATTTCATTGTTTCAAAAACTTTATATTGTCTCTTTGCAAATAAATAATCTCATCACTAGCCCTAGCTAACTCTTGCTTTTTCAGCTGTATCCATGCTCTCCTTTCCTCACTCTTGGAAGACTCCCTGCTGAGTTGATCAGTTAGGTTAAAATTAGCTAGTCGGGTTTGCATGAGACTACCACTTAAGTTGGAAAATTTAAATTTTAGTTCGTTTAGTTCTTCTTCATAATTAGTGACAGGAAATTTCAATGATTCTAGGATGGATTGTACCTTTTTGATCAAACGATCGCAGTCGTTGATCCTTTCGCTCATGGGCTTGGCTACAAAACACTTGTCTCTTTTCAGATTCGGCTCCTTATCCTTACCTTCGGTTGGTGTTTCTGCAAATACCATCAGGCACTTCCCAGCCAAACTACTGACTCCCTCTCTAGCCACATATGCTCTACCATGCGAGGGTTTTCTTACTTCTTCATCTTCAGAGTCGGTTGACCAGATTTTAACTACACCGAACTCATCATTGTCTAGATTCTCCTGCACAATTAAAGCATTCATTGAACTATTTGTTGCTTTCTTTTTCTTTATTTCATCCGACTTTCGCAGGTAATAGGCCTCACCATCTTCACCATCCTTTTTCTCAGCCATCTTTCTCAGCATATAGTCCTTGGCAAAGTGGTTCTTGCCGTGACAGTAATTGCAATCGTATCCAGAATCTCCTGCCAGCTTGCTTTCTTTGTTATCATCATCCTTTTGAGTGACGTTCTTCAGTTCTTCTTTCACCTTGTTTGAGCTGTAGCTTCCTTGCCAGTTTCAGTTCTTATAAGCAGGGAATTTTCTTCTTGCAAACTTCTTAGGATTGGAGACCATCATTGCATATTCTTCACTTGTAAGATCACAGTCAGACAAATCTGAATCATCTTCTTCTTCTGTTACATTCTTTCCTTTCGAGATAAGGGCTAAAGAGCCCATGGCAGACACAACCTTCGCTTCTTTTGTTACAGTGCTTTCATGGGATTTTAGGATTCCCATCAGTTTTGCCAGCGAGTAAGACTTGAACTGTTCATGAGCCTTTACAGTTAAGACCACTGCCATCAACTCAGGTCTTAGGCCATTCAAAAACATGACTTTCTATTCAATATCCTTTCTTTCAATACCATGTTTCATCATCTTGCCGAGCAGATGATTGTAACGATCAAACGTCTGAAGAAGAGTCTCCTCAGGTTTTTGAGCAAAGGCACCGAACTCAGATAGCAACAAGGTTTGTATTGAGTGCTCTAGATCTTCATCGGTTGAATACAGTTCTTTCAGTCTGTCCCATATCTCTTTTGCAGTAGAGCATGAACTGACGGTGTTTGCTTGTAGGGCAAACTGGATCATCCTTAAAGCTTTGAGATTGCATATCAGCTTATCTTTTTCATCTTGTGGTATCTTTTCTACTTCCAATAAAACCTGATTATATTCCTTTTGAGTCTTACTGTCCTATTTGTTCCAGAATGGATGAATGGACCGATCGTAATGGCTTCCCAGATGAGATAGCCATTATCTTCATATCCAATCACGTAATCTTCAAAGTGATGTGCCCATACTTCATAGTCTTGAGTGTAGAGAATAGGAACCCTTGTAGTAGATCCAATGTTGTTTGAGATGTTAATAGGATTGGCTTGAGAGTCGTCGTGTGACATGATGAGCTTGTTTTTCAGATTTGCTAGAATCAGACTTGTAATCTAAAGATTAGGGTTTTTTTATCAAACACTAGACCTGGTTGTCAACTTAAAGTAGATGATCTTTATATAGTTGATAAAAGCGGAAACCCTAAAGAATTATTCACACAAAAGAGATGCGTATGAGTAACACAGTCTCCTGCTCTGATACCAATTGTTGGAATAATATTCCTTAATGATCGATAGATTCAAGCAAAAAAATAAATGAAACAATAAAGAACACAAGAATGGTTTGAATGATGTCGAATGATTAAACTTTGACACCTCAGAAGAGCTTGACTAAGAACTTCGACTGTAGAGATGCTTAGGGTTACAATGAAAAAGATAATCAATAACTCTCGTACTAAGGCATACATGCATGCACTATATATAATACATAACCCTGATCTATAATCACGGTTGGACAGGCCCAATACCGGATATGCAAAAGAATAGCCCATGACGCAGCACATAATACCCAACATATTGGATATTATAAAATTAAAAGTAAAGTTTTTAATGGATGAACTATATTAGATAGTATCAAAATATAAGTGGATGAATTTTTATGTTATTTGATAATTCGGTTAATGCCCAAAACATGACTAAAAACGTAAATTTCAACATATTTCTATTTTTCCCATAATTATTTTAACCACTTAAATGCATTCTTGCGTAATGCACGAGGTTACGCCTAGTAAACCAATAAAACTAGCATTTTCCTTGAACCTCATGCATTTGAAACTCCCAATACCATTTCTCCTTGAACCTCATGCATTTGAAACTCCCAAGACTATTCAACTTATACGATTAATTGAAATATTATGATTTGTAACTTTAAAACTCTTCAAATTATGCTATTTAATTGATGATTTAAATGAAATATTTAGCCTATATAAGAAATTTCTAGATTACATATTACATGTATGTCAACACAAAATGATAGATTACATTTGTAAGGTTGGAAGAGTTAGGTGAGTGGTTTCATGGATGTAAGAAAGCAATTGCAACTTTTCCAAATATAAATTCATGGAAACTCAAATTGGGTGCATGTAAAGTTTTAAATATTAACCAAGGTTTAAATTTAGTTATGTTTGTACAGGTATATTTGAGATCATTTTTTAAGTTTATGTATTATGCATCTTTCTATAATCACATGATGATGAAGTGAGATTGATAATTACTTCTCATGAGCTTTGGGTAAATCAACCATCAAACTATTTATCAGTTAGGGCAATTAACTTTGTTAACAATATTTATGTATATTTATGTTGTCTCTCTCTTTTTTATGTTAAGAAAATATATTTCATGTACAAGAGAACATTATTCAACATTTATTTTATGTTATGTATATACTATGTTACTTTCTATCACTTATTTTGTTATAAATAACATCGATGAAGTTTTTTATAATTGATTTTGAAGAAAAAAGTTTACAATTATTATTCCAAATTGTTGGTGATAATGTCGAATTATAACGAATGATTTTTAATATGATATGAATTTATTGTTGAAAATCAATAATTATGTGTGTTATAAAAATGAATTTCTTATGTTCTACCAAAACTTATATGGATGCATCCAATTTTAAATGTTTTTATAGTAATAAAAATAAATTATCTTATTACATTTTTCAATTTCCTTTTTCCTTATTCGTTCTTTACCATAAATGAAAAGTAAAATAAATAAAATCTTAATATTTTCATAAGAAAACATAAGTGATAAAAATACACCTAAAGTGTAACACTCCTACTCCCCTAAACCACTCTTATTTTTTTTTCTAAAGATCGGTCGCAGTACATAACAATTACTATAGTTTTGAAATTCAAATCACCATTTTATTTGGACCGTTCATTCTCTTCAAATATTTCATAGCTTTAAGGAAAAAAATAAAAGTACAATAAAAAGGTATGATAGTTTTTTAAAAATATAATAATGAAAATTTTCAAATAAGTATTTGTAATTAATAAAAAGTAATAAATATTTTAAATAACAAAAAACTAAAGAATAGATTATATTATATTAAAAAATTATTGATATTTGAAATAATAATAATAATAATAATAATAATAATAATAATAATAATATAGGAAACAAAAATATTCAAATAAATTATTTATAAATTAGTTAAAAATACCTATAGTTTAAAATATTTTTAAATCAAACACTTAATTCAATTTTATTTAAACACAAGTTTTTATATATTTCTTATCGTATATATAAAATTATTATAATATTAGTTACAACTTAGTATAAAAATTATTATTTTAGTGATAAATACTTATGATATTGTTTATATAACATATAATTGTTAATATTTATATTACATTATTAGATGCAAATCAAGATTTTAAAATCTCACTACAACTTAATAGTTTTTTTTATTTAAATTTAATGTAATTTGTTTTTATATTTTCTACTACATTCAAAAGTTTTTTAAACCTATGGTTATTAATGTTCCATGTTTTTTTTTCCACTTATTTATTATAGACATTGTAGCTATATTAGTAGTGTATAAGTAAGTTTGATTAAAAAATCATATGCTTGAAAAGATTTGTGATTTAAAATGAAAGAGTAGAAAGAAAAAATAAGTTTTGTCGCATAATGGTTATTTCAACACAAGTTTTTTATAACAAGGTTTCTATACATCAAATGTATGTTGATTTCTAAATATTCATTTTGAATGATTTATAAGTGTTAAACAATTTTGTTTAATGTAAATGTTATAATGTTGTGTTTATATTTTATTAAAAGCTATAGTGTTTTTCAAAAGTTGTAGTACTTATTTTTTTCATACTACGTACTTTGTTTTTTTATACATAGAAATCAATATATATATATATATATATATATATATATATATATGTGTGTGTGTGTGTGTGTGTGTGTGTGTGTGTTTGATATATAATTTTTGCACAACATAAAACGGTCTATAAAATCATGAATTAATAATGGAAATAACTAATGATATAAATTTATTAAAACTAATATGTTAACTATAGAGTTTGTTTTGCTATTGACATTGACTTTACATGTATAAATATTAAATCACAATTTGTTAAATGTTATTATTTTAATTAAGTAATTATATTCATGCGTAACGTGCGGGGTTTCGACTAGTTCACAATAAAAGATACTCACTTTCAGACAAAATAGTTGTAAACGTTTAGCAAACCCAGTTTTTGTTGTTCTCTACAGGGTCAAAAATATAGTTACTCACATATTCTATCATAAAATCGCAACAAACTTTGTATTTTTATATATTATTATTTTAGTTTTTAACAACTTCTGTTATAAATTATTGTTAAAAACGCAACATACATAAAAAAAAAAAAATAGCAAGTTTAAGTTTTTTTAGTTCTATGGTAGAAAAAAACAAGGTAACGTGGATCCAAAAAAAATATAAGATTCACACCTCATATAATCAAACATATATGTTTTTTATAAAGTCACATGCACACACTTTTGCAAACACATACTCATCATACATGCTTACATACACTACACATTAAAAATAAATAAATAAATAAAATAAAAACAAAAAAATCCAACCATTTCATTTCAGCAGGAGCACCTCCGCTTTGGTAATGAGGTATTCTTCATTTCTCTATACCTATGTTGCAACGTGGATTACAAAAGTAAAAAAAAAAAATAGCAATAAGCTTCAATTTTTTTCCTGTAAAAAAAGAAAGAAAGAAAGAAAGAACGGTCTACCGACACTTTGTGGGAAAATCAAAATAAGGCAATGTACTTTTAGTGTTTAATGTGTAGAAATCAAAAGATGCAATAAATAGTAACTTTTTTCTCTACATCTACAAAAGTCGAAAATGACCTTTTTAAAGTTTTGTTCCATGTTTGTTTCAGATGAAAGAGACGGACGATATGCTAGAATTAAAAAAAAAAGTAAAATATTATAATCGACAATAAAATGAAAGTTAAATTCTATAATTGAAAAAAATATACTAAACGATATTGAAATGAATGATAAGTATTGTCACTGTAGCTGAACCAAATTATGTGTTTGGTTTTAATAGGTCTCCTATCTTATTTATTTTTTGTGTCCTAAGGGCATGAACTTGAGTTTTACCCACTAATTTGGGTAAGTCACCTAGTATAACAGGTATCTAATGCCAAATAGGAGAGAAGGTATGAAAAATATTTTCTTCTATTATTCCTAAATTTCATCGTCTTCTTCGTATCTCCTAAATTCTGCCTGTCTCATCTCTACAGTCTACACAACATCTGAAACCCCAAATACAAGATCTACACACAACATCTCTAACCCTTATGCCACTGAACCATGAACACGACCTCACCATCATTGTTGGTTCTTTCTGTATGCAACATCCAGTTCGTCTTCATCGGAAATCAAATGGAGGTATGTGGTAGATGTAGTTAATGGAATCGTTCAGATCTTTCTAAGTTGTATTCCTCCAAGGAAAACTCTAATTAAATAGAGAAAGGTGAAGATTTTGAGATTTGACCGGAAGGATCTACCTACTTCGCCACCGGTTAGGTACCACCACTTGAAGGACCAATTAGGTTCGTAGTTCTTTTTTCAGATTCAAGGGAGTGGGAGACAGTAGAAATCTCTCCGACATGAGAGGTGTCAGGTTTTCCAGTAGCGATGTTGGTGGTGGTGTATTCAGTTCATGTCACCAGAAAGCCCTGATCCACATGAATCTTTCATGTACCCTTTAAGAGCTTTACAAAGGTATAACAAATTCAAATGGCTCGATAACATAAAATCCTAAATCTTGGATTTATCTTTCTTTGTTTTAGTAAAACAATGTCTTTATCATATATGAAAAACCTAATAACACTGGTTACAGGACGGATCTCACTTTTCAATCAATAATGTGATTTATCCGGCGTACGGGGAGGTGGTTCCTAAAAAAGGTATGTTAATCGTCAGAGATGTTCCTGGCCGAGTTCTCACTTTCACTTGTTTTTGTTTTTGTTCCTTGATAATCTTGCATGGAATCCATAAGGAATCATTTTTCTTTAAAAAGAATCATTTTTCAGGTAGGTGGACAATGATGGTGTAGGTGGACAATTCTAGTTGCAGATGATGGTGTTGGGATTTCTATTTAACTATTCACTAGATACAACAACGAAAGCATTCATAAATTATTCTAAGTGTAGATGCATCCTAGGATCTAAGTTTTACTATTATAGCAGCGTACTATTAAAACTGACTTAATAAGCTATAAAGGAAATGGATTAGAATACTAACCTTAAACAAAATTGATTTGTCTCTTGATGCTTGATTCCTTTATCTTTTGTTGCTTCTTGGGAGACTGGTACCCAAAGTATAGTACCTCTATTCTTCATTTATTTATTCCTAAGGATTTTCCTAAGGAATAGGCACGAAGTTTATCGCTTAAAGGGTTTATCTAACATGCACTAAGTCCATAGTTGTTGATGTTATCTATTAGGCACTACGTCCACAGCTGCCAATGTTATCTATTAGGCACTAAGTCCATAGCTGCCAATGTTCATTTATATGCCACTAAGTCCATAGATGTCATGGTTTTTAGAGTACATATGGTGAACACGTAGTTCAAAAACACCTATAGGTTACAAGCCTGCTAGCGTTCCACTGGACAGTCTAGAATCATATATGGTTGTCATTTATACTCTGCTAGATGACTAGATCAACTTTAAATTCAGGACTTCTCACCATCTTTCACCTCTCAACATCTATATCATTTTTCATCTCTCATCATCCATATCACCTTTCTTCTACCGATCTTTACCCAACATATTTATAAGTATAAAAATATATATACAATTTAAATCAAGTAAAACATGTATAAATCTTTCATCTAGCATAGATATCAGGAACACAGATAATAAACACATATAACATGTATTAATATTAAATACTTCATATCTATGTGTAAGATGAAAGTAACTATGCACTTACTTGTTACGAAACTGTCTTTTCCTTTGGCGTAACCTAGTATCATTATCATTAAGTTTTAGTCTAATATTTAATGCGACTAATTATTAGTCTAGATTCATCATTAATTCAAAGTCTACTTCAAGATCTATCAATTAAGGAACAAATAGGTAGGATCATATCGGAGGTAGGGTCCATTTGGTATACAAAGTATACTGTTTGGAAATATCACTTTAAGTACCTCACTAAATCCAGCCTAGACATCATCCCGGTAAGTAGATCAATCAGTATAACGACTTGGAATCACCGATACTTGTTTATAGGTTCATAATAACAATAATAAACTTAAACAAAAGTTATACTTAAAGTACGGTAAGCATAACTTAACTTACATATGGTTTAGCGAGAAACCGGACTTTGCGCAGGCAGAACTTCCAAGCCAAAAGCTCTACTTCTCGAGGATTTTTGGCGCTCCAGGGCTTCGCTACTAAGACCTAGGAAGGGCTAGATAAAGGCATTGAGGCCTTGGGGGGGGGGGGGGGAGTTGGATAGAAAGGTGTGAAAGAAAAAGAGTGAATTTCGAGCTCTATATATAGTTGTTAGCAACCGAGTACGTGGAGCATACTCAAAGGGTACATGGGGTGTACTGCAGTACGTTGGGCGTACTCATGCCACATGTCGTAATCTGGTGGCAAGCTGTGGGGAAGAAGGTTTGGTCTTAGGTCATGCCACGTGTCGATTTCTGGTTAATCCGAAAATTAATTATCTTATAAAATTCGTAACTTTCGCATACGATCTCCGTTTTTAACGTTCTTTATATAAGCGTGTAGCTATCGATGTGATCTAAAACTTTCATTTAGACTCCGTCGGCTAATTTTGAGTTTATTTTTAAAGTTATATTTTAACATGATTATACAGTTAAAGTCCGTTAAAAATTCATAACATTGTCATACGACGTCTGTTTTTGACTGTCTTTGTATCGTTGAGCTCCTATTAATGAGATATTCAATTCTTGTTTAGATTGTGTCATAATAATCGATTGATCTAAAATTCTATTTTCGAGCTGTATACTACTACGTTGAATTTTAGAAAAATCATAACATTCTTTAACGAAGTTAGATTTGGACGTTCTCTATATGCACGCTCTATGTTTAACGTCTACTATGACTTTCATTTAGATCGCTAAGGCTAAAAAGTATTTTGTCAAAAATTTATTTTTTACGATACACGAAGTCGTGCCGGTTTAATCGCAAAATTTCGACGGGTCATAACTTCTTCGTTATAAGTCGGATTTCAACATTCTTTATATGTACGAAATCCTTGTGAAATATACTATAACTTTGGTTAAGATTGTTTATGCTAAATAGTATTCTATCATAAAGTCATTTTTAAAGCTTACTATCTCTAAATTAACTAGCTTGAATATGCAGGTGTTACAATAATGCAAGTGACCTTAGTTGAGTCATCGACATGTTTGGCATGAAGGGATTTTTATTCATCAGTTGAGTGCTCATTGGGTTTGGGAATTGTATTATCGATCACGTACTCACGATTGTCGCACCTCAATGTGATCCATAGATTTCTCATCACGTCGAGGTAGTTGGCCTTACCAATGAGCTTTTCTCTTTGGAGAACAAAAATAAATGAGAAGTTTGAGTTGGTGGGTAGAGGAGGAAGAAGAAGAAAACCATTTTGATCCGACATCTATAAAAGAGAAATATATATATGTGTATATATATATATATATATATATATATATATATATATATATATATATATAGAGAGAGAGAGAGAGAGAGAGAGAGAGAGTTTAGTTAGTTGATTTAATCCTTTAAATAATTACCCAATTTATTTTAAGGCTATGATCCATATTTTCAATTCGTTTTATGAAGATGGATACCACAATAATTCAACAAATTTATTTTAGGTATGTAATTCACTTTACCAATTTTAATCACTATGAAACTCCTAGATCATTGAAATTTATTGAAGCTATTCGATTATATGTTAATCTCGACTTTGCACAACCTATATGTGTGCCTAAGAAGCCGATGTCTCACAAATACGATGGTGAATCAACCATGCAAGAATGTATGACCATTGATTGTCTCATGGATCTCAAATTGATGTACCGGTTAACTACACACGTTCCATCAATAAGTCACAAGTACAAGTCCATGTGATTTTTTTTCCTTTTACGTCTCAAATTTATGTGTTGGTTATCCACGCATGCTCCATAAATAGACTCGTAACTAATAATGTGCATTAATTATAGATTAGCAACTATTCACATTTTCCTAAAATAACTAAGAATAAGAATTTTGTTTTTAGTACTTATATTTGTTATACGTATTACTAGACATCGTCCTATTGAACCCTTTAGGCTAACGACAATCCACCACATAAAGAAGCGGTGAGTGAAAAGATCACTCATTCAACAATCATTTTATAGATCGATTCCTTATAGCATGGTTTCATGAATGAGACCTAATCTTGATTAGACTAACGATCATTGATTAAACATGTGATGGAACATGTTGTAATTTTCTTTTACATATAGTAAGGTATTAAACATGCGACAACTATTGAACAATTAACATTCAATCTTTGTACCTCCAAATTAATTCTAATTAAATTCAACTATTTACTAATTAACTTATTAATCATATAATAAATTAATAAACTATTTTCTCAATCTCCTAAACCTATTTCTAGCTATTCTTGCTTTTGAGGGCAACCCAAAAAAAGGAATTTGCTATTATTCTCAAAGTTACACCAATTAGTTATGACATTGGACGCCTATTTCCAATAGATGGTGGATTGGTCACGGTGTTGGAAAAACATGATAAAGGGAATGGTAGATGTAGTCACCGGTGGAAGGAAACGAGGGACTAGGGATTTCTAACGGCGTGGGGAATGGAGATACAGAGACAGAGAAAGAAAGAAAGAGAGGGGGGAGAGAGAGAAAGAAAGAAAGAGAGATCTTAATTGATGAATGGGACTTGTCATCTTAACTGATGAGGTGACATCTTATTAACTAAAATGTCATATTATACCTGCTGATTAGGAAGAGGTTCACCGGGTGACCCCTTTATTTTTCTCAAAGGGACATTTTAAACACTAAAAACATGAATTCGTACCCTTAGGAAAAAATAACATGATGGGCATTTTAAACCAAAACATATAAGTTGGTTGAGATACATTGGACACTAAAATGAAATTCGAACGATATGAATGACATTACAATGAAAGTAAAAATTCTATTTGATGCAATTCATATTTAAAATCATAATCCTTTTTTTCCAGTACATCACTTTAGCTATACTGTGACTTTTAAACCATTCACAATGTTTCCTTTGTATTTGTGAAGGAAAAATTTCCTCTAGAAAATATATTCATCTGCAACCAAAAATAATCATTAATGTGTCATATGTAATCTAACACCAAGAATTCTAACAAAAACATATTTTGATGTATGAAAGCTACATTAAAATGATCCTACATAATGATTAAATGTTTGCAACATAGATGAATCTCAAATAGCATATAGTTCACCATAACATCTTGTTACAAAGCAACTAAATTTCATAGAAAGGTCGAGAGTTAGAGGCAAAAAAATCTCAGAAAATTCTAGAAACACACACACGTATATATATATATATATATATATATATATATATATATATATATATATATATATAGGGAAGAGTTATATGGAAAATGAATGATCAGGACAACACATATTTGAACCAATGAAAACATGACAACACATCACTTCCACAATAACTTCCACAATACATTACTTGTAAAGAAAGAAATGGACACGTGTCATTTGATTATTGGTTCCGGTAGATGTTGCCCTAGTTATTTATTTTCCATAGAACTCATTCCTATATATATATATATATACACACACACACACACACATCAGATTATAAGAAACAAACAGAAACTTTAGAGTTTCATAAAGACATACCTTAAGTAAACATTAAGAAACTTATATACATCAACGTTCAGATTATCAGAAACACACATAAACTTCCAAAAACATAAAAAATGAGTATAAACTGTAAATGTTTAATCACCTTGTTCACTGGTTTGGGTCGAGATTGCAAGAAATCCTTTGTCGTGACAGTGTGGCAATGAATGTTTTTAAAATTGGAATGAGAATGGAGTTAGACCATGAAGAAGTACATGTAAACTATATATTGTAAACCTTCATTTTCTCTCTCTCTCTCTCTCTCTATATATATATATATATATATATATATATATATATATATATATAATTGTTTAATATAATTGATGTTCTATCTTGGTACATGCATGGGCTAAAGAGGACTTCTTACTGAAGCATTTTAGAAAACACTTGGCAGGGAAAAGTATAGACACATAATCACATATCTCAAATAATATGCACATATAAACAAACTTAAAAAGTTATAAAATCGATAAAGAATATGCAAGATTATTTGTTGGAACTTCTCAAGCAGTGTTTAATTTTTAAAATCAATAAGCAATGTACATGGATGAGCAGTGTAGAGGAAGAATATGACATTGAAATCATAAGGTATACTAACTTGTTATTGACTAAGCCTCGATGTACTCTTCAATATGATGACAATTAGCTTCTTTATTCTTGTATTTGTAATCCATTGAAAGTTATGTTTGAGGTTATTATAAAATCGTATGAAGCATGTTATGTATAGCAAGAGAAAAGATACTAATCACACATCACTTTCAATTTGAGTTCAAAATTTCAATAACATGAGGAAAAATAAAACTATTACACGTATGGTTGGGGAGTTGAAATGAAGGAGTCAATTTTAGTATTTCTAAAAAAAATAAAATGTCCATCATAACAAATAGAGGACTAAACAAATTAACGAAAGAGTTGATTAAAATAAGCACAAATAACATATTTAAGATGCACCTCAATAGTCATTATAGGTTACAAAACTCGATAACATCAAGATGAAAACCACATGTGAAATATGTTGAAAAAATGATAAAGAGTAGATGATTAAGCTCTCCACTTTAGCGAATTCCATAAGGACTTCCAATTTAATAGTGATGGTTGTGCGAGAGATAGAGAGGATATCTAACCTGTAAAATTGAGTAGATTAAATGGTATGATAATATTTGAGGGATGATTGATTACATATTAGTAGTTGCAACATTAGATAGCAACCTTACAATATTATTAGTTGAAAATAGCAATCGCATCCACAAAAGTCGGTGAGGATAATCAGTAGAAGACGTGTATCTGAGTAGGAAGAGTAAACAGTTGAAATTACATCTTACTTGGATTCTCTAAAAATGAGAATCGTCCTAAATAAACAATATGAAAACTTTACTATCTTCAGGAATAACAAAAACATAGAACAAAAGCTTCTTAATCGTCTTTGGTTCTGTCCTGCTTCTTCCCTAAAATTATGCATGTTCAACTATTTCTTCAAATAAATATCAAAACCCTAAATATATAAATATGTGAGATTTTGGGGAGCCGAGAATTAGGGAATCCGAGAATTAGGGATTTAAAAATTGAGTCATGTTAATAGAAGCAGACACCTTTTTGAGAGGATAAGAAGATCAGGGAATGCAGTCTCATATATGAACCGATTGATGTCAAAATTGGAGAAAATTAACTTCTAGTGGAATATTGAATTAATAGAGTTGTTACTATTAGGAAGTAAAGTGGATAACAAGAAAAACTAAAAGCAAACAAGACATAATATTTACACGGTTCAACCAATGTGACCTACATCTACGAGCAGGAGGGGAGTATTATTTATTTCATAGTTCTCAAACAGAGGTTACACGTATAATTTTCATAGAGATTCGACTAACACTCTAAAATTCAATAAACAAATGACTTAGCATGCATCCGCATTTTATACTTGAGGGATCAGACCTAAAACCCTAATGGGCCAAGCCCATTGTCCATGAATGGTATCAACCAATATAATATGTCATGCAACATCTTCTAGAACATTCATCCATGACATACAACTCATGAGTATCAGAAACGCACATGATGGGGCACCTTGTACCATAGTGGAGCATCATGATGCATAAGTGTCAGATAATGAACATTTGTAACACTCAGTTTTGAATCACTTAATTATTTAGGGTCGTGGCCTGATCATTGGTTATCCTAAGGCTTCGGGGCTTATGGAAGTAGTGAATTGGCCCTTTTTGGATGTGGGTGTTATAGACTACGTGTTCCGAGTGTTAAATTGTGTTTCGGAGCCTAAGGGTATAATCGTAATTTGGAAGCTTGGTCCTTTATGAATTTTGGGTTTTTGTTCAGGAAGTTTTAAGGCATGTGAGAGTTGATAGAAGTGTAAGGCTTCTCGTCACCTTTCTGTGGATATAAATAATGTTGAAAACGGATTTAGAACGAGGGAGTTATGGCTAAATTAAATAAGTGTTGTGGAGGATCATCTAGTACGCGAGGCATACGAGTTGTGTAAGTAAGGCGTACTGAGTGGCTTAGCTGTGGGTTTTCATTGAGTACACCAAGCGTACTAAGGGGTACATGAGGATCCCTTCAACATCAAACCCTAATTTTGGTGTTTTACCCCTTTATAAGCAACATTGTATCCTTCCTTAGTACATTTTAGGTCAGCCTCCATCCCCTTTAGCCTATATTGAAACCCTAGAGTGCCTTGAGTGAGTTTTGGAGCTTGAAAGAGTGTTTGTGGTGGTTTGTGTATGAGAAGAAGAAACTTGAAGACTCATTCTTTGGAGGAGGGCTTTGAGATCCAACTTTATCATCTTCTTTTGGTGTCTTGTCAGGTATTAAGTTCAAACCTTGATATTTCATTTCATAGATCTACTCCTTGGCATGTTTTGGTCATTTTGGTCCTTTTGATTGGTGACTGGGAGTTAAGGCCATTTTTGGAGATTAGCCTTTTAGACCTGGACATATTAAGGGTTCCTTGGGCATAAAGGTGCAAACTTTATGGTGGTTTTGGTCTCATGCATGTATTAAGTCATTTATTAAGCTCTTTTGGGCTCTAGAGCCCCATTAAGCCATGCATGCACATAAAGCTGGCAACTTTATGTGATTAACCACCTTAGGGAATTCAGATATGAGTTTGGATTGAAGTCTTATTAGGTTAAGAGCTGAAATGGAAAAGTTGGCCATGTTGGTGAGTACGTTGGGCGTACAAGTTTGTACGCTGCACATACAAGTCGTTTATGTAGTACGTCGAGCGTAGAGGATAGGTACTCCCTATGTACGGGTTTATCTTGTTTAGGCCTTGGTTTTGGGCTTGAGTGGGCTTAGTTGTCTTGGGCCATCATAATTCATGGGTTGGACTGTTGAGATTTTGTTGGACTTCGTGGGAAAAGCCCATGAAAGGGATTGGATCCAATTTGGAAAATTAGGCCATATTTGGGCCTTAGATGCTTATTTTGGATTATGGGCTTTAGGATATTTGGATTGGGCCTTGGTCTTGGGCCAAGTTAGAGGAAGGGTAAAAGGGTCTATTACCCTAAATTTGGACTCTTAGTGTAAGTCAGGACTCAATTATTATTTTATGGTAATTTTGGGTATTTGATAGCACGTGGATTTTAGCAGATCTGCAGTCAGAGTTTTATCCATAGGTTTCAGTTGTCTGAGGTGAGTTTTCCTCACTATACTTTTGGGTCGAAGGCACCAAGGCCGACCCATTGGATTGTTATCCTTGTTTATCGCATGTTGGTATTTTGTAGTGATATGTTAGATCGGTATCATAGTATATAGGATGATGCTATGCTTAGTGATTTGTAGATCTACACGATTGTTTCTTGACTGGTTATATGTTGATCAGTGGTTAAGGTTTTACTGCTATGTACGTGAGCCAACAAACCGGGGGCATTCCGACCTGATGGTTAATTGGGCTCGAGGGTATTCCAACTCGATGGTTGATTAGACCCAACATGGTTGTATGGTATATGGTGAGAGTAGAATGCTTTGTGCATCAGTCAAACGACCTAGGGTATTCCAACCCGATGGTTGATTGGACTTGACATGTTTGGTATTCCAACCCGATGGTTTACTGGACCAACATGCTTATGATACGAGAGTATTCCATCCCGAGGATGACTGGGCCCATCGTAGATAGGCCTGGTATTCCAGCCAAAGGCTGATTGGGCTAGGCATGAGTATTTGAGCATGTTTTTTAGTATATGTTATCTGTTTGTATGGTGGTATTTTCGGGGAACTCACTAAACTTTGTGCTTATAGTTTCAGTTTATTGTTTTAGGTGCTTCAGATGATTGTGGCGAGGTGAAGGCATGACCGTACACATCCTTGGTTTTACTACTGATTGGATCTTGGTAGACTCTAATTTTAAATAATGTTTTGGAAACATTGATCTTGTAAACACTGTTATTAGTAAATAGGTTATTTTGAAAAGTTTAAATTTGTTGAAATTTTTGAGATGTTACAACACTAATGGTCCGATATCCATCATGGTGGCACAACATGGTGTATTCCTTAAGCATCACGAACTTCTGAGCATCATATATGACTTCATAGAATACATGGCTCATCAAAGATATCATGACTCGTCAAGGAACCAAGACGGCGCAACATGAATGATGTTGGCCCATCCAAAAACAAGGATGACGCAACATCCTTCTTAATAGCGCAACATCTCCCAAGAGGTGGAGCAACTTCTCCTCGATGGCGTAACTTCTCCATGTTGGCTCAACATCTTCACTTGGTCCAACATCTTTAGAACGGTGCAAGTTCAATTCTCATGGCGCAACATCCTTCATGATGGCTCAACTTCTATCCTCATGGCGCAACATGTTGGACCGTGTTGCTCCAAACCCCTTTTTAGATAATCCGTTCCTTTGACACTTGATCCGTTCCTTTGTCAGATGATCCATTCCATTGTCAGATGATTCGTTCCTTTGTAACATGCTCCATGAACCCCAAGTGATCCATTGAGTTCTAAGTGCTCCACTGAACTCAATTGCTCCAAATACTCAAGTCACATTTAACAGTTACCTCTAATAATAATCCAGTGCAATTGATAGTAATTCCAAAAAATTCGAAAATAGGTTACAACTTAAAAGGGGAAGAATTCTAGTAACTTAAGGTCGTACAGACGGTAATAAGATCAAAAAGGGTGTATGAAAGGATGTCACGTGACAAAGGTGTATAGAAAGGGGACATGTGGCATATTTATGTTTGCTTTATTAGAATAGATAGATTAATGGCGAAGAAGTAGACTAAAACAACCGACAAATGACTTAGCCTTCTCCCACAAATTCTTTCTGTACTAGATAATCACAGTTGTCAACGCTCCCAAAAACGTATAAAATATTTTGAAGGTCAACCCAACAATGGTTTAATTAAGCTTCGTAAAGCTTTGAGTTTATGTTATTGTTTTAAACTTACGATCAATTTTCACATTCAATCAAATGTTTTGTTAAGTTTTGGTTTATCCCCATCTATGGTGTCATAATTTTCCGATCAATTCCGACCAAGATAGTAGGCAAAATAGAAGACCACCCAGGGCCCATCTCTCACGTGGGCCCAAAAAATTTAGTATATGTTACATATGGTATTATCTAATCAACTTTATTGGTTTAGAAAATAGCTTCATGGACCCTAAAATATCATATATTGTATTGTATGACCTGGATTTTTCCACTTTGGAGAATTGGATCATCAACATAAAGATCAATAACTCAAGAAAAAAATGTCTCGCATAGGAGTTAAAAATTGAAAAATAATATGGGAGCGATTAAAAAAGGAAATTATATAAAATGGGAAATTAGATTGTTTTCTTAACATTCTATGGAAGCAACAATCCTTAAGGTCCCAACAAAAAGAAATGAATGACTTTTGTTTCTAAGGGTTGAATCATTTGCAAAATCCTCACTTATCGGCTTCATTTTGGAACCTGACTCGTATTGTCCATCCCAAAAATATGAATGGTTTTTTGTTTCTAGGGGTTGTCCATCCCAAAAATATGAGTGATTTTTTTTTCTAAGGGTTGTTCATCCCTATGATTGTAACAGGAAGAAATTTAAATTTTGTAATCGGACTCAATTTGAGTTTTGGAATTAGAATATACCTTTATTTAGGATTACAAAATCTACACATTTAATTAACTTTATCTTTAACGTGAATGGAAACTAGACCTGACAATTTTAGACACGAAGACACGAATCTGTGAGAGACACGGCACGACACGACACGAATACATCTTAAAAATTGAGATAAAACTTATTTTTTCATTGTGTAATCGTATCGTCTCAAATTCATAGTTGACACGTTTTCATGACACGAATACACGAATTGTCAAGTCTAATGGAAACCTAATACGTGTTGGGTTATGAATTGTTTTTTTAACTGAAAATGTAATTTGGTTTTAATGTTTATTTAGAATTGGTCTTATTTTTAGTGACCGAATTGTCAAATAACTCATCACATAACTGAAAAATGACTAATTGTCAAATAACTCATCACATAAATGAAAATGTAATATTATGAATTGTGAAATGGCTTCGTTAATGTCTAAATTAGGCAAATGGACAACCAACTCTACAAAGAGTGCACTTTCTATTGTATTTGTTTGTATTATATCATAGCTTGTGAATAGGTGATACGCCAACTATCATTTTATTCCTCATTTTGTTAGCTACGACAATAAATAACAATTTTGTTATGTAGTTTTCATTTGCATGTATTTTTAACTGGATTTAGCTTGTTGTAATAATGATACTAGTGATTTTGCATATAAAACTATTAGAAGTTCTTTTTTATAGAGTAATGGATTTTTATGAAAATTATATTTTTGACAGGTTTTATCTTTTCTCTCGTCCCAGCCCAAAATAGTCTTGTATGAGAAAGAACAACATCAAGGTTCTCGTATTGTTAAAATTAAATTCATTTTCTTTTTCGCAACTAATCATGTTATTTATTTATTTTTACAATAATAGCCATTTAAAAAATGACCAAAACAAACGTGATACTTTTTATGAGTATCATAAAGAAAATGTTGATACATGGTAAAGATTTTTTTTTCACAAATATCTTGTTTTTATCACTAAAAACGAAATAATTAATTTCAAGTAACATCTTTCATATCAATCTTTGTTTGAAAGGAGAGAACTCGACCATACAAATTCAGATGTGGTAGAACAAGTATTAAATAACCCCAAAAGGGCAAGCAATTTTAGGTTATAGTTTTTTCAGGAGGCTTACAAACGCAATTCGATGCGTTTGGACAAAATAAAAGTCGCCACTTTCCAATTTGAGATGTAAAGAAAGTGAGAGTAATGGCATTACGCATCAATTTTTACTAATTCCTTGCATCAAGATCCCTCCAAACACGGCCACAAGAGTCCTCGTTCGCCTCTTCTTCTTCAACAAAAAGTGTCAAATACGTCCCCGTTAATGTTCCTTTTACTCTTCCACAAGATCGAACTCATATAAATACTGGGTTTTGTTCCAGATTTGGATTCAATTCCAGTTGGGTGTTCGTGATTTTCGAAAAAACCCAAGTAAAATCAAGTTTGTTCTTGTGGGTTTTAGAAGAAACTTCATTTTGATCTTCCTTGTTGGAGTATGACGGTCGGGGAGCCACGGAACGGTAAGGATATCATCTACGATGCCGTTTCCGGTGCCTCTGCAGGTATAGATTCATTCAATTTGAGATCTAAATGTTCAATTCCCAATTTGAGTTCTTCGTGTGAAAAAAATCTAGGGTTTTTCTAATTGCTTGGTTTCACACTTCCATTTACTATTTCCAACAAGGAAACAAAATTTAGAACTTCAATTTCAGCATTGTTGAATCAAATCCATCTTTATACACCTCATCTTCAAATCCAATCGAAAAGGGTTTTAAAATTTAGAAAGTATTCATCAAACTCTACAAATGTCATTTTCCGATGTCGCAATCTTTACAAACCACTGTTCTTCCTCCATGTCATTGTATTTGATAAATTTAGTAATAGAATTCACTTTTCAGTAATATTGGAATGAAATTTACATGTGAAAAAGATTTTTCTTCCATTAATCGCTTTAAATATCATGGTGTGTTAGGTATAATGGTTACATCATATATTTTTATAATACAGGTGCTATCGCTGCCACTCTCATGAGTCCATTAGATGTGATCAAGACAAGACTGCAAGTTTATGGCCTCCCTGATGTGCCTCGAAATAAAGGTAATTTCATCTCTTTTAATAATTTTGTTAACATATTGTTTATACTTTATTAAACTCTTAATACATCGCATTCTTGTTTCCCCAATTTAAGTTACAATTTTTCCATTGAATTGCTTCTTTTATTCTTCATAAGTCATTCAGTTATAATGAAAAATATATTTTCTTTTTGTAATTGATGTTGATTAGGGAGTGTTATTGTAACAAGCTTCCAAAACATTATAAGAAATGAAGGATTGAGGGGATTATATAGGGGACTTTCTCCAACATTGGCTGCATTACTTCCAAATTGGGCTGTGAGTATTACTATTACTTAACCAAAATCACCTTTTTTTTATTGTGTTTTTATAATTTTATATATGAAAAAGTAGTAATTTGTGTAATTACTGTGAAGTTTTGTTCCATTATTGTGAGTTTTAGTATAAAGTTCTTTCGTTTGCTTTAGAATTGTTTAATTGCTGTGAAATTTTGGTACGTTGTGTATGTATTTAAAGTTTGGTAAATGTATGTTAAATAGCATATGTTAATTAAGAAGGCTAATCTGTAACGATTGTTATAATATTTTAAATTTAGAAAAGATTTCGTGTAATCTAATATATTTTACATATGAGATAATGAAATTGATCTAAATTACTAAATCCAAAAAAAAAAACTATTTTGTCCTGGAAAGTATTTTCGTTTTTCCAAAAATTTCGACATTTGTAACTACAAACTGACATAGAAAATATTTTATAGTTAGTGATCTATTTGTCAAATTTTTAAATAAATAAAATATAAATAAAACGTATTGATTATAATCAAAGCTAATTCACTTTAGTTAAGAATTAATTAATGTTAGACAATGCAAATTAGAAAAATATAATGCTTCTTTTTTCATTATATGTTGACATGAACATTTTTTTCTTTTTTTCATATAGGTCTATTTCGCCGTATATGGGCAACTCAAAGAGCTTCTCGATTCACATGGTTGGTTACTATATAAAATATCTTATACATTTCAATAAATAAATAAATCTTTTATTTTATTTTATTGTTTTCTATTTTATATTTAATTTTCAAATCATCTTTTTTATAGGAGACGGCATGGGCCACCTTACTTTCGGGGCAAACATGATAGCGGCTTCTGGTGCTGGAGCCGCCACTGCAATCACCACAAACCCATTGTGGGTCGTAAAGACACGACTCCAAGTATTTTCCTTTTTTACTTTTATTTTTATAAACGATATTAAATTAATAAAATCATACTTTTATTATAAATAAAAAATAAAGTACATTGCTATTATCAGTAAAAAAAAATAATCGTTCTTTGTGTATTCTAATTTAGACACAAGGGATGAGAGTGGGTGTAGTTCCTTATACAAGCATATCTTCAGCCTTGAGGCGAATCGTTCATGAGGAAGGCTTTAGAGGGTTGTACAGGTATGCTTTCAAAGTTGTACTTTCATTAAAAAATAATATTTCCACCATTTTTTTTTAAACCAATTTATGATTATTTGTGACAGTGGACTTCTACCCTCTCTTGCTGGCATAAGTCATGTCGCTATACAGTTTCCAGCCTATGAAAAGATAAAATTGTACTTGGCAAATAGGGGTAATTAAGACTTTATCTCTCTCATTATAGCTTTATGAGTTGTGTGTACATCATGCATTAAAAGTTGTACATGTTCTTTAAGTAATTCTGATCTTGTGTTTTTTCAAGTTGTCAGATCATACAACTACTAACGAACTTAGCCCTGGGAAACTCGCAATCGCCTCATCAATGTCGAAAGTACTCGCCTCATTAATGACCTATCCACATGAGGTGACTTCACTTCACTTCCACTTATCTCATTAATCTTGAAATGACTAAATTGCCCCTATAATGTGGTTGTTAAAATTACAATTATGGGTCGTGTAGGTGATTCGATCAAGACTACAAGAGCAAGGGCAAGTTCGGAATACGGAAAATCATTACGCGGGTGTGGTGGATTGTGTGAAGAAAGTTTTCCGAAAAGATGGTGTGGCTGGGTTTTACAGGGGATGTGCTACAAATCTATTAAGAACAACTCCATCAGCTGTGATTACGTTTACAAGTTATGAAATGATTAATCGATTCTTGCAACATGTTCTTCCCCCTCATAAAACTAAAACCCCTTCAAAACCAGGCGATGGAAAGATGAAACCCCCTCAAAAAGTTGCAGGAAATGATGTGAATGATTTACAGATATCAAAAATGAGATCGAATAATCATCATAGCACGAGAACTTTTATACCTTTGGGGAATCAAGATCCTATCGAGTGACTCAATTTTTGATGATGATGATGATGAATAATTGTAGGCGACACCATTTTGTTTGTTATATTTTTGTTTTTCTTTAAATAAAGGAATCGTATTATGGATTTTTGGAGTTTAGTTTAGTTTTTTGGGAGAGGAGAAGTGAAGTGGTTAAAGGGTATTTGTACAAACGTTGTAGCATGGTGTACAAGCTAATACAGCGTAATTATTCTGGATTTAGTAGTTTCTGTTTTGGAAAAATGTTTGTTGAATTTATATTTATAATTATTTTTGTAAATCTTATAGAAGGGAACGTTAATTGAAAGACCCAGACAACATTATAATTGAAAAAAAAAAAAAAAGAATGGGTAGGGTTAATAAACTAAAGAGTCTAAATGTGTATAAAATAATCTCATTCCTTTCATCCTCCTTCATTTACAAGGCCTAGGCCAACTCACACCTCTCTTCCATTTCGACAACAGCCTACATCTCTCTCTCGCGACTACCTCCATCGAAGGACACCACAACTAAAACTTTGTCTCCACTCATTCTTCAGCCGCCTCCGTTTCTTCTCCCACCACTACTAACCTCCTGCATCTCCATCTTCAAACATATATTCAACGACTGCTTTCTTTCTCTGCCACCATTACCACTGCACCCACCAATGAAACTTTCTCCGCCTTTCCTTCTCATCTCACCATCATTAAACTCTCGCACCTTCTCATTCTCCGACATAAGAGATGAAGAGGGTGAAAAGAAGGGAGGAGATGTGAGTTTCTTGCTCTTTGTTGTGGTTCACCCCACTCCTAAATTTATTCACCACACTGCCAATTGCTCTTTCATGAACTATAGCAGAGTTAGTGGCTTGATAAAGACGAAGATAATGGTTGCGGTTGGCGGCTATGTTGGTGCAATGGTTTTCATAGGGAGAGTTAGGTGGTTGGGGTGAGATAGATAGATGGTGTATATATTTTTATTAACTAAAATCTACTCTAATAAATAAAGATCTTTTTTGTTACATGTCATACTTTTATTCATTTTATCACATGTCATTTTGTGGTTATTTTAAATTTTAAATTTTCTTTTAAAGATGACATTTTATGGTTTTTTTTTTTCCATTTTAATAAATTCCACACTTGAAACATGTCACCTCATCGTCACATTTTCCAAAGTGTTTATTCTTGCACTTATCGCACCATCGTGCTTCACCTCCTCCTTCTCCAAACTTCTTCGAACCAGACTTCGAGAATTTTCTCTTCTTGTTGGACCTTGAAGATCCTTCAAACTTTCTCTTCTCGCCAACTTCGACCTTGTTGGCGGATCTACTCTTGATCATCTCCTCAACAGGCTTAGCACCCCAGATAGCTGCCTCAAGAGTAGGTGTCTGGCGTACTGGCACAACATATTCCCATGGTAGTCCCTTCGTACACTTATCGACTTTCGTTAGTTCGTCATGGACGATGCACAAAGCAAACTCCATCTTATCCATGAAAGCATTGGTATACTCGTCAATGGACATGTTTCCATTATTCAATGTCAGAAACTGGTTTTCTAGTTCTAGCATGTTTTGGGCTGAGCAGAACTTGCGTTTAAAGTGGACCAAGAACTCTACCCATGTCACTTGTAGTGGCTCATTGGGTATTATGTTCTATCCCAAGGTGTTCCCTTAGCGAACAGTGCCACCCCTAAACTGACGTACTGTAAAGTTGGTTAGTAGCTTGCCCTTGCAACCACACGTTATAAAAGCTAGCTCCATTTCAGAGATCCCGTCCATAACTCCGATTGGATCTTCTTTCCCAGTAAAAGTTGATGGTTTTCAAGTCATCAAGTCTTTGTACTTGCATCCATTTCTTTCAATCCCTTCGTCTTGGTTATTTCTCCTAACCACTGGCGGTTCATCTTGGCCAACGGTTCTACTATAGTTTCCTTCTTCTGACTGACCTTCATTCAGTTCAGGCTATTCAACAGGCACAATAGGTTCATCCCTATTTTGTTGAAGTAGACACCATGACTTCCTTCTTACAATCCAACATCATTTGAATCATTATTTGTACTCCTGCCATAGTGATTGGCTCGGGTGCAACTGCTACTTCTGGTGCACGCTCAATTACAGGCCTTTGATTAGCGTTAGCATTTCCATTAGCATATCCAAATCCTCTTCGAGTTCCCACCATGTCGATCTATTCACCAAATCAGATGTTCGGTTTGCAGTGAAGAGAATTTAGATAGGAAAGCTCTATTGACGATAGACATATAAATCTCCTTATCTTTTCGAAAAGTTACATATTAGTTCTAATACCATAATTAATCGTTTAGAAATTTGAACACATAAAATTTCCATATCCGGTTGGCAATAGACCATAGATCTGATCAAATAATAACATATAAATCATTTAGCACATAAAAAGAAATCTAGGCATCATCCTAAAATAAGCTAGTGCTTGTGTCTAAAATATAGAAGACACCCATCTCACAATCATCGCTTAACATTCTAAGTTTAAGTCTAGAATTCCCTACAATTCCTAGTTCGCTTAAACTAATGCTCTAATACCATCTGTGACATCCCCAAACTCACAGTCATTTTAAAAATTTTATTTATACTTATTTGAAAATTAGAGTATTCATTTTAAAGAATAATATTGCGGGCATGGTAGCATATCGTTTGGGCCCCAGTACATTGGACCGTTTATGGTGACCACGAGGGTGGGCATGGTAGCATATTGTTTGGAGCTACCTGCCAAGCTGAGCCAGATCCATGATACCTTCCACGTGTCTCAGCTAAGGAAGTGTATAGCCGATGAGACGGCAGTGGTGCCATTGGAGGATATCCAAGTGGACGCGAGTCTAAATTATGCTGAGAGACCGATCGCGATCTTGGACCGGAAGGTCAAGGTTCTGAGAAGCAAGGAGATGCCTCTGGTGCAGGTCCAGTGGTAGCATTGGAGGGGTCCGAGCTGGCTTGGGAGCCGGAGTCGGAGATGCGGGAGCATCATCCGGAGTTGTTTTCAGCATGAGACTTCGAGGGCGAAGTCTGGTTCTAGTGGGGGAGAATTGTAACATCCCGAGATTCAGGTAAAGCTATTAAACCCTTCCCTTTTGTCAAGTTGTCAAGATTGGTCCCTTGAGTGGGTTCTTGTAGCAAATGAGTACGTTGGGCGTACTGGGGAGTACGCTGCACGTACTCATGCACTTAATTTGGATGCAGACTCGCCTGGGTACGCTGGGCGTAGCGAGCCCAGATGCAAACCCTAATATTTGGCTTGTGCACTATATAAGGGATGCTAAGGCTCATTTCTCAGCCTCCATATCAGAGAGTGAAACCCTAAGAAAGCCTTCCATCGTCCTTAGCTTGAGTATGAGGGTTTTGGAGCTAAAAGTGCCTTGATGTGTTAGTGAAAAAGAAGGAGAGGAGCTTGTGGAGGCTAGAGCTTGAAGTGCAAGTTTGGATATGAGATCTTCAGAGGAAGGAGCTGCATCTAGAGGTATAAAGTTCAATACTTTCCTCTTTATTTGGTTTGATGTTGCATGGACCATTTCTAGGGTTAAATGTCCCAAAGGTGGAGACTTTATGAGTGTAATGGACTCCATGGACCTAGATCTGTCCCATTTCAGTGATATTTGAGTTATAGATCCATAAAAATCCCAACTTGGTCGTTGTTATGAGATCATGCTTGAGTTATGAGCTTTCTAAGGTTGGAAGTAGGATATTATGAGTGTTAGTGACTTTTACAGCCATGCAAAGGCTTAAAGTTACCAACTTTATGGATTAGGAGGCTTAGAAATGGTCAGATCTAGAAGTTGGACATGTGTATTAACTGTTTAAGACCTCAAGAGCTTAGGAGTCTGAAACTGGGAGTTATGCGGGGCGTAATCCCAGTACGCGCGGCATAAGGGGTCGCGTACCGCGTTTCTGTGAAGATGCCGGGTACGCCCAGCGTGCATGTTTAGTAGGCGCAGCGTAACCCGGAGAGTTGACTTTTAGGGTTTGGTAAACTTTAGGGTATTTGAGCCATGAAAGGGGTAAAATGGTCTTTTACCCTTCTGAGAGTGCTAAGAGAGGGTATAGTCTAGCCTTGAGACTTGTGTTGATTAGAGTGCTTATTCCATGTGATTAGGCGGAGGCTAGACCAGATTTTACCGAGTTTGAGATTACCAAGTTACTCGAGGTGATCTTCTCACTATACTTTACCTAGAGTGGTAATTTGAGTTATGTGACAGAGTATTTTGTATGCTATTTATATGATGTGATACACTGCATTATTTCTATGTGATTTATGCAATGTATGTTTCAGAGTTACAGAGTTAGGACCGAAAGGTCCACGGAGTTAGGACCAGAGGGTCCACAGAGTTATGGGACTGGAGGGTCCCACTGAGACACACTGACCAGAGGGTCAAACAGAGTTATAGCCTCGAGTGGCTATTATGTGTTGTATGTGATATTTTGGGGAACTCACTAAGCTTCGTGCTTACCGTGTTATGTGTTATGTGTTTCAGGTTTCTTCTTAGGATCGCGGGACGACACCGACTTGATTGTACACACACCATAGAAAGAGTTAGGAGGATCCTGGATTACCATTTAATTAAACATGGAGTTATGTTTTGTGATTTTAATAAATGATGTTTTTGTGAAATATGTATTGTGAATTATACGTTTTCAAAAGAAAAATTGTTTTGAAATTTACGGTGTTACAAGTTGGTATCAGAGCCTTGGTTTGAGGGATTCGGATGCACCTTCGGGTGTATCTGGACTCAAATTGAGGAATGGAGGAAAATTTTCAAAGTAAATGATTTTTCTAAAAACGAGCAAGAGTTTTTAAGAGAAAACGAGAAAGAGCAGTGTGTACAATCAGCCAGAGCCCGAACGGTGATTTCCCAAAATACCCTTACTTTATGTTTTTTGAGATATTATGCATGCTAGAGATATGCTAGGTATTTTATATATTAGGACTAGAGTGGCCTGATTTGTGATGCCTTAGCCTAGGAGTTGTTGTTATCTGTGATGCGCTTTCGAGTATGTGCTGAGTAGGAGTATCCTACGGGAATCCTTGTAGAGAGGGATTTAAGTAGGGTGGAAGTAATCTAGGAGAGATACCTAGATGAGCATTGGTGGAGCCTACCGAGAGAGTAGCCAGATACCCGCGGGGGTATAGTTACAGAGTTTGGTGATATCTTTTGAGTACGAGTAAAGCTAGGGAGTTATCATCTAGAGCGGGCTATATGTGTTATTCGACGCCCGAATGCTGCTTGCTTCGTGCTTTGTGGAACTTCCAATGATGGGAGTCAGCTACCGAGTGAATGTGACGATATTCAGGAGGTAGATGACTGGCATCATGATGAGTTTCTCAGTAGCTGATGGCGGTGAACTGTAAGAACCTAGGAAGTGGCCTTAGTCAGATGAGTACGCTGACAGAGTAGAGCATTTTGCTGGGGAGCGAGCACGCGTGTTGAGATTGGTGATGGGAAGGTTGAGCAGCTACTTAGGGAATCTGGGGTGGTCTGTGTAGAGAGTATGGGTAGATGTGGCAGGTAGTATGGGCCCGTACTACTGAAAGCAGAGGACCCATACTCGATGCAGGGAGTATTCCAGAGGTTCTAAGTAGCAGATCGAGAGGTGATGTCATGGTTCGAGTACCATGATTGGTAGCAGATCGAGAGGTGATGTCATGGTTCGAGTACCATGATTGGTAGCAGATCGAGAGGTGATGTCATGGTTCGAGTACCATGATTGGTAGCAGATCGAGAGGTGATGTCATGGTTCGAGTACCATGATTGGTAGCAGATCGAGAGATGATGTCATGGTTCGGGTACCATGATTGGTAGCAGATCGAGAGGTGATGTCATGGTTCGGGTACCATGATTGGTAGCAGATCTTCATGGTTCGAGTACCGTGATTGGTAGCAGATTGAGAAGAGATATCGTGGTTCGAGTACCATGATTGGTGGCAGATAATAGATAATGACATTTAATAGCTCTCCAATAATACTTTGGAGAAGATAATAGATAATATCCATTGTTTTAATCCTCATGCAGTTTATTAAAAATCCACTTCATGTTTTCTATAAAATTCTTTCAAGAGAAGAGAATATGCCTACCATATACAAATTTAATATATACAAAGATATATAGAAATTCAAGAATAAAAATGCACAATTTTTTCATCTGTAGATATATGGAAAATCATGAATAAAAAGAATGTTTAGTCATGATAGAAACAATTAATATAAAATCAATGATATAGAGACCAATCATTATGTGATAATTTCACCACTAAGACCAAAAACACCCTTCAAAATCTACAAGAAATCCTTCCTACGAAGCATCGATTTCAAAGATGAATAAAGAAAGAAAAATAAACTAAAAGATTAAAACCGAAGTTGAAATATGTTAAAAGAACGTGGAATCGTGAAGTGTGGTGAATCAAGTGACAAGAATGTGAAACGATAACATATCTTAGCTTTTTTTACTTTTTGGTCCACTTCTACAATTTTGATGGTTGACTTTTTAATACAATTTTATATATATATGTTAAAAAGAAACAAAATTTAATTGATGTTTCCTTCCTTAAATATTTTCGTTGATTATTCTTTACCATAATTATTTTTGTTCATAAAAAGATGAGTGATTTGTGCATAAAAAATTTGTATATTAAGTTATCAAACATGTACCTCTTAAATTTCTAGAAAAGTTCAATATGCTTTATAATATAGTTAAAATTTTAACAGGATTGGACATGTAAAGTCCGTTAAAAATTCATAATTTTGTCATCTAACATCCTTTTTCATCCGTTTTTTTTATCGTTGAGATCCTATTAACAAGATCTTCGATTCTTGTTTAGGTTGTGTCGGCTAAAAATTGGCTGATCTAAGATTTGAATTCCGGGCTGCATACTGCTATGCTAAATCTTAGAAAAATCATAACTTACTCATACGAAGTCAGATTTTGACGTTATTTTATACACACTATCGATTACTAAGACTTTGATTTAGATCGCTAAGGATAAAACGTAATTTATCAAAAATCCACTTTTTACATTACGCGAAGCCGTGCCGGTTTTGTCGCAAAAACTTCGACGAGTCATAACTTCTTCGTTATAACTCGGATTTCAGCGTTCTTTATATGTACGGAACCCTTGTGACATATAATATAACTTGGTTGATATTATTTATTCTAAATAATCTTCTATAAAAAAAAGTCATTTTTGACGTTTATTGTCTCTAAATTTACTAGCCTGAATCTACGGGTGTTACACTGTTTCTTCCACTCAAACATACAACCTTCTTCATCATTCCCGAAAATGTAATCCATGTTTGAAAGTAACGAACCATATGATGGTAATCCTAACATCTCATAAACATAATTACTATCAACACTAACTTGACAACTCTAAAACTCAACCTTCAAAGTTTCAAAATTAAAATGAGCAAGAACATAGTAAACAATCTTTAACGGTAACTCAATCATCTTCATCTGTAACAAACTCCCAAATCCCATAGCCCTAACACACTCCTTATATTCTCTACTTAAACCTTGAATAACACCCAATAATGACCTGGGTGAGCATATGTTCTTCAATGAGGTAAATTCTTTTATAACAACAACTTTTTTTTATCTTTCTTCACAACTTTAGCTTCTCTCTTTGGTTTCTTAGAAGATCCAGGACGAATCTGAAAATCAGAATCATCTTCACCAGATAGTTCACATTTCTTACTTACGGTTTTGACCTTCTCCAAAACTATTTTTTTCCCTTAACGGTATGATTCACTTTTGGTTGTTCAATAACTGGTTTTTTGGATTTCTTTGATCGTGTTTGCACCACTTCCTTGGCCTTTTATTTTTTGGAATATGATCGTGTCTGCCTTTAGCTTTCTATTGATACATTCTTTGTAAAATTACCTTTTTTTAACTACAATTTATTAGAAAAATAATGTTAGTAACAAAGAAAACAAAATACATATAATCAATTACAAATGAAGAAACATAATCACTTATGATTGCGAAAACATACTTTTATCATTTTTAACCTTGGACCTTTTCTCTAAAACATCCTCACTCCGCTTTTCAGAAACATAAACATTTACCACAAAAAAATTAACATAATTAGTTAGTAATACAGAACAAAAATGCATAAGACTAATAAACGATGATTTTAACTCACACAATCACTAATGACTATAAAAACATAACTTTATCATTACTACTAGGCGAATGCTCGCGCATTGCGCAGAAACACCTATATAATTGTAATCTTTATAAATATATGTTTTTTTAAATATAACAATAACGTTGTTTTTAAATTTGATATAATAATCCGTATACTAAATTGATATAATATGTTGATTATTTTGAATTATATGATAATATATATATATATATATATATATATATATATATATATATATATATATATATATATATATTATAACTATATAATCTCAACTGTTTGAATTCTTCTACCAGCGAGGTATTCACGAATAAAAGTAAATATAATATATGGCTTAATGTTATTTATAGTTTTTGTTTTTGTTAATTAATTTTTTAAAATTTATTTTCTTAACGTTTTAATTTCTACAATTATAATTATTTAAAACATCAAACATTGTTTTTGATTTTAAAGGTAACAATATAATCATTTATCTAGAGTTATTTTTAACTATTGTTATTGTAAGTTATTTTAAGCTACTTATTTGAAAACTTTTAACGATTATACAAATATCTTTAGGAAATATTTTAGTTAAATTGAGATTATAATTTAGTTTTTGCATTTAGCACTACAATTTATCACTTTTAACTATTCACAAAATATTCATTGGGTTTTTTAAGTGGAAATCAAATTTATATTTAATTTAACATTGCATTGTTATATTTAAATTAACAGTTTAAGTATTTTGTCAAAATTGTTGAAAAGTTTTAGCTTTAAATTGATAATGGTTTACATACATAAACATCTTAATCTTATAAATTAAGTATAATATGTTAAAAATTAAAGACCTAACTTTATAAGTAGAAGTAAAGATGTTATTTTAATATTGAAATTTAGTTTATTTATTATTACAATTTAGGTTTGATATTTATTTAACCTTATTAACAAATTTATAATCATTATTAGAAAGACACAACAATTTATCACTTTTAACTATTTATAAAATATTATTTGGGTTATTTAAGTTAAACTACAATTTATATTTAAGTTGGTCCTATAATGTTATATTTAAATTTATAATTTAAGTATTTTATACAAATTATTCAAAAGTTATAGTTTTAAAATTACAATGGTTTACACCCAACAATATATTAAAACTAATAAATTAAGTATAATATGTTAAAAGTTAAAAAACGTAACTTTATAAGTAGAAGTAACTTTTAATATTTAAATTTAGTTTGTATATGATTACACTTTATGTTTGATGTTTATTTAATTTTATTATCCAACTTGTACTACTTTATGACATTTTCTCTTTTGATTGCAGAGAATCATCTTCAGATTGAGCTTGCTTTCCTACATAAACAAACGTATTAAATCATTTATGATTAGAACTACAAATAAAATATAACTAAAACTATAAAATATCACTCCATTGATAAAAAAAATCACAAAATCAATTATGATTACAACACATACATTTAACATTTCTTTTATTTGAATTTTTCTCTTTAACTTCGTCAGAAACATCTTCATATTCACGTTGGATACATAGAAATACAAAATCACAAAATATGATAATAAATTATGAATAAAAAAATAATAGAAGAAAATGCGACAAAAAACATTACAAAAACCTCTTTATACATTGATTTTTTGAACTGTAACTTTGGAAATAACACAACTTCTACTGCCTTCGAGTTTTTTTTTTTTTTTTTTTTTGAACTTTTTTCAAACATATTTTGTTTTGAAATCCTTATTTGTGAAAATATAAGCAACTACTTAGATTAAAAACCACCACAAACAAACATAATAAAAAACAGATGAACTGTAAACAAAAAAAAATCATCAAAATCAAGTAAAAATGACGAAAAAACTACAGTTAACTAATTAAAACAAAAATCATCATTATCAACATAAAACTACAATTAACTAGTTAAAACAAACATGCATTATCAATAAAATGAAAAATTAATCGTATTCTAACCTTTCATTTCGATTAACGAAGATGCGACTTTGTTTAGATTTTACTTCTGAAAACATTTACTGATTTTTCAAACTTATTTTGCACAACTAACAAATGCAAACCAGAGCCCCATGTGATAAAGACAGAAAAAGAGGGTTTTCATGAGAGTTTCTAAGTAAGATTTTGATCGAGAAAGCAAAGAAGAGTATAGATAGTTACAATATCGTAGCCTTTGAAAATTGATATAATTGTTTGTAAAATTACAATACTAACCCTAGAATTGTTACTTACGGCGTTAATTTGAATAGTTAACTATGTATTTACAATTATGCCAACGACAAATTTTACAAATAAATATCATAAAATCAAAGGGCTATGCAACTATCTTACAATCTCTAATTTTTTATTAATCTCAAAGGAACCAATCTATCTATCTATATATATATATATATATATATATATATATATATATATATATATATATCTTATATCTTATAGTATATATAAAGCATATTAGTCATATCTTGAATTTTAAGAGGTACAAGATACAAAGTTTTTTTTGTACAAATCAATTATCTATAATAAAATCGTTGATACTTACCAAAATTTTGAATACTTGAATTAAGGAAGGTTATTAAAAAAATAATTTGAAGCAAAATAACAATTTTAAAATATTAAATTCATCAATATATGTTAATTTACATTTCTTAAATTAGATACAGATAATATTTAATTTACATCAAATGTATAGACATACAATATAAATATAAGTTGTAAACATAAATATTTTAATTATAATTGATAATTTTTCTTATTACATAATAACTAATTACATAATGTAATAAGAGTAAATTGCAAAAATGGTCCCTGTGGTATGCAAAATTTTGGGGTTTTAGTCCAAACCACGAGTTTTTGGAACCATAGTCCTTTTGGAGTGGTTTCTATGTGGTTTTGGTCCCTGGACTTAACTCCCGTTAAGTTGGAAATGTTAAGCCCCCTCACGTGCCTCACACGTGAGGGTAATTTCGTCATTTCATGTCAGGGACCATTTTTGCATAAATGGTTTTTTGGATTAATTGACATTTACCCCTCATTTACTTTCCCCAACACTCGTCAACTCCCCAACTCCCTCCTTCTTGCTTCTGCTCCATTGAACCTGCAAAAAACCCTCGTTGCTTATCTAAACAAGATAATCGACACTACACATATAAGGGCATACGTTTAATAGGAAATGGTGTTCGTAATGTGGCATATCAGACCAAAACACGAAGTTGTTGATGTATCAACTGTATATGGTAAGCTGCTCTGTTTTCTTTAACTTTTATACTTTGCATTTTCTTATTGAGTTAGAACTAAAAAATGCAAAATTTTAACTTTGTTAATATGTATAATTTTGATTTTTAGCTGGTGCACCCACATGGTTTAGTATTAAGCTTCATCACGGCGGGAAATTTACTAAATTACCTGATATAAAGTACATTGGAGGTGAAGTGCGTTATGTTGATTATGTGGACATTGATGAGTTTTCTGTGCATGAACTTGATGCCATAATGCTTGACCTAGGTTACCCAGACCCACGGAATTCTGAATTCGCTGATGAATCCCCAGTTATATACTACCATTTTAGGATACCCAATGGTGACTTTCAATTTGGTCTTAGAGCTTTAGGGAATGATCAGGATGTGATCAACCTTTCTAAATATATTGCACATAACAAGCTGATTGAGGTGTACACAGAGCATGGAAAGACAAATTTATTGACTTACTTCATGTCACCAAATGCAAAGGGTAAAGTTGTCATTGAGGAATTACCAGAAAATGATGATCAAGGGGATGAAGTTGAGGGTCAAGTTCATGCAGATTCTCCAATGAAAAATGTGAACCATGGTAATGGCGAGCCTATTGGTGAGTTCATGTCTCTGATTCTTTTTGGGAGTAAGAATGATAGTTTCTCACCAGAGTATAGAAGGGGTAGGGTTGGGAATTCCAAAATAGGTGAAAGTTCTTGTAGCAACATGCTTAATTTAGATTATATTGATGAGGTTGTTCACATTTCAAAGGAAAAGAATGATGATCTGGATGGTTCAACTAATGTTCAGGAGGCAGCAACTTGTGTTCATATTGATGAGATGGATGGTGTTAGGGAGGCTGCAAATGTTGTTCAAGAGGCATCAACTTTTGATGAAGAAGGCTACAACACCCCCCCTGTTAATAATGCTGATGAACAATTGAATGAGTTATTTGATAACCTTATGGAAAATTTGATTGGGAGTGATGATGATAATGCAGAGTATGAAGGGGATGGAGAATCTGAAGAGGGTAATCAAGAGTATGAAGAGGATGATGAATCTCAAGAAAGTGATCCAAATTTTGAAGAGTATGATGAATCTGAAAATAGTGATCCAGAGTATGAAGAAGATGAGAGACAAATAGAAGATGAAGATCATATGGATGACATAATGGATGTTGACAACAATATACAGGATGTGGATGTGGACATGGGAGATTTCACTCTCAATGTTGAAAGTGATGTGGAAGGTGGGCATGAACCTGAAGATATGGAAATGATTAACAATGAGGAATTTGAATCTTTGGATGAAGGATCCGACCAAGACAGAGAGAGAAGAGCTCTTATCAAGAATTTGAGAAAAGAAAAAAGGTGCAGTCTTGGGGTAGTACATAAACAATCTTTTTCAGTTGGAGATAAATTTAATAGTAAAAAAGAATTAAAGGAGGCAATTGATCTGCATGCACTAGAATCAAGAAGGAATCTTTTCTTTAAAAAAAATGACAATGTAAGGCTTAGGGCACAGTGTAGAGGTGTTGTACCTGTCACCAATAAAGGCCAAGTGGGTAGTCAAGCTACCACTTCAAAAAGAAAGGGTAAAGAATTAAAGACACAAAAAGTAACATGTGGTTGGTACATTCATGCATCTAGGTCAAATCCTGAATCCGACTGGTTTATAAGGACCTTAAACCAAACTCACACATGTTTGCAAACAAGGAAACTCAGGGCTTGTACTGCTTCTTTAATCAGCAAGAAAATCTTTGATCAAGTTGAGGCGAATCCAGATATACCTTTGAGAGCCATACAAGATCACTTTCAAAAGACCTACCAAGTGGGTGTTAGTATGGACAAGGTGTTCAGGGCAAAGGATAAGGCAAGAAAGCATATAACTGGTGACTACACAAAGCAGTATGAACTGTTGAGGGACTATGTTCTCGAACTTCAAGCCACCAACCCAGACACCACAGTGAAAATAGATGTATGTTCTGAGCCTAACCCTGATTCCCCAACTAGGCAGTTTAGAAGAATTTATGTGTGCTTGGGTCCACTGAAAAAAGGGTTCAAGGCATGCCTTAGGGACTTATTAGGTTTTGATGGTGCCTTCATGAAAGGACCATTCCCTGGGCAAGTCCTTTCAGCAGTTGGTCTTGATCCCAATAATGGAATTTACCCATTAGCATATGGGATTGTTGAGTCTGAAAACACAGAAAGCTGGAAATGGTTTTTAGATAACCTTGGGGATGACTTGGACCTTGGAAGAAACTCAAATTTTACTTTCATAAGTGACAGGCAAAAGGTAAAGTTGGAAGTAGTTTTTATACATTTGGTCATTTAAAGTGTGGTTGTAAGTTAATTCTAATGATTGACAATTAATTTTTGCAGGGTTTACATACTGCAGTTGAGCAAATTTTTCCTAATGCTGAGCATAGATATTGTATCAGACATATTCATGACAATATGAGGAAAAGATGGAGGCAAACAGAGTACAGGGACCACTTATGGAGGTGTGCATCAGCTACCACCATTCCTGAGTTTGAACATTTGATGAAGGAGTTTAGTCAGTATGATAAGGAGGCATGTGAATGGTTGAAGCAAATTCCTCCTAAACATTGGGCAAGGAGTCATTTTTCAGGTAAATCTATATATTCCAATTTGATCCTTTTGTCTTTCACTTAGTGAACTGTTTTACTTTTATGTGAATTGTATTAAATGTTTTTTAATGGTAATTTACACACAGGAAGAGCAGTTTCTGATGTGTTGATATCAAACATGTGTGAAGTGTTTAATGGGAAGATAGAGAAAGGAAGGGATAAACCTGTCATTGGATGTTTAGAATTCATAAGGGAGTATCTAATGAAGAGGATATGCAATGTCATGAAGGAAATGAAAAAGGCTAAAGGTCCACTAACACCCACAGCAACAGACATCCTAACTGCAAGAAAAACAGTTGCTTCACAATACATTGCTAGGTGGAATGGGGGAGACAAGTATCAAGTCACAGGAGCTTTGCAGGATCAACATGTGGTTGATGTTAGGAACAAAACATGCACTTGCAGAAAATGGGAATTAATTGGAATTCCATGCAGACATGCAATTGCAACTCTGAATGAGATGAGTAAAGACCCAGAGGCTGACCTTGACATTTACAAATGGGTTCACAAGGTGTATTTTCTAGAGACATGGAAAAAGGCTTATTCTTTTAAGGTGGAGCCAATTAAGGGTAGATCCATGTGGCCCAAAAGTGAATGTCCCACAAAGCTAATCCCTCCTCCACATCGCACTCAGGTGGGAAGGCCTAAGAAAAAGAGAAGACAAAGTGAGGGTGAAAGGTTAAGCAAAAAGCAGAAGGCAAGTCAAGGTGATGGAGTGAATGCTGCACAAGAAGGAGGTTCCCAAAAACCAACAAATGATGGAGTGCAGAAGCTATCAAGGAAGCATATCAGTGTTACTTGTAGCAAATGCAAGAACAAGGGACACAACTCTAGGACCTGTAAAGGGCAAGGTGAGAATCAATCCAAGAAGTAATGTGTCATGCATGCATGGAGTTTTTTGTGATTTTGGTTGATTATGAAAACTTGGTTGTTATATTTACAATATTTTGTTGAAAATTTTTGGTTGGTTGTTATGAAAACTTGGTTGTTATCTTAGGTATGGTAATGTGTCCCTTTTGGTAATGTTTAGAATCTTTGGTTGTTATGTTTAGAAACTTTGGTTGTTATATTACAAATCTTAATGAAATATGCATTTTGGTTATGTACAATTGGTTCTATATATATATATATTTTGGTAACACATTCATACCATTTCTATTCATATGTTAATTCTTATACATTCATACCATTTTGGTAAAACATTCATTACACTTGCATCATAAAATTGTACATATATCATTATCATCATAAGTCACTACAAACTTGATCACATAAAATTACAAAAAAATGACCAAAACACCCTTCAGAGTATACCCCTACACAAACCAAATATAAAAGAATACAATCACAAAGAAAAACCAACTTCCAAACATGTACATTTTCAGCTTCAAATTATCATCCTTCAATGCTCTGACATTTACCACCAAAATGTTGTTCTTGCATATCAGTCCATTGCATTGATCTTGTAGCATGTTCATACCTCTAACCAACTCATTGCACCGTTCCTGCACTGAATTCAAATTTCTTAGCAGACCAGGTATGATGGCTTTAGACCTAGCACACATTGGGGGATCAAGCCACCCAATAAACCCACAAACGGAATCATTCATAGGGCATGCAAAAAATCTCCTTCCTGGATTCAGAGGGGTCCAAGACGTTTTCACCACAGCAACTTTTCCACAAAAACATAGCACCATTTTTGTTGTAGCAGAGCTCAAGAAGAAGAAGGGTAGAAGAAAAGAGACGTTGGGGAAGAAGATCGCAGGAAGTGGGGGTATTTAAAAGGAATTAATCCAAAAAACCGTTTATGCAAAAATGGTCCCTGACATGAAATGACGAAATTACCCTCACGTGTGAGGCACGTGAGGGGGCTTAACATTTCCAACTTAACGGGAGTTAAGTCCAGGGACCAAAACCACATAGAAACCACTCCAAAAGGACTATGGTTCCAAAAAACTCGTGGTTTGGACTAAAACCCCAAAATTTTGCATACCACAGGGACCATTTTTGCAATTTACTCATGTAATAATTATTTTCCCGTAAGAAAACTATTCGCCGAAAAAACTATTTATCGTTGGTGCTTTACGCGGGCACACATCTAGTATATATATATATATATATATATATATATATATATATATATATATATATATATATATATATATATATATATATAAGTAGGTTCATGCAAAAATATAAATATCTTGTGAAAACGCGAAAACAGATTTTATCTTATGAAAATCAAACACATGTACTATAAAAAAATAAATTTATTAGCAATAAATTAAATATAATAAGTTTATATTGGATGGTGTTATGATAATATAGATTTAAAGACGGTTTTGATAATTATATTTTTTTCACGTCCTTAATCATTTTTAAATTCATGTTTTCATAATAAAAATGTTAAAAATCATACTTTGCTACTAAGAAACAATTTCTCATCTATAATCGATTATCATAATGTATTTCAAAGTTTAGATAAATAAAAAATAGGAGTCGTTGAGAGGAATTACGGGTTCCCCCACCCGTGTTGCAAGCCAAATGTCCAACTATTAGATAATTATGTCATTTATTATTTAAATGTATATTTGTATATTACAGATCCTACTTTATAGGATCTCTTTATTGTAATCTTCAATATAAATACAATATCATAAGACACGATAAGAGGTGTGGTTAATTTATCAATATTTTACATGGTATCAGCCTAACAATCACGCTACCCTCCTCTCATTCTTTTCTTCTCTAAACCTTATTCTTCTCCTGCAACCTGATCATGTCTACCTCCGCCGATAATACTTTTTCAATGAATACCATACTTCATATGATCCCCATCAAATTAAGCTCTACTAATTACCTACTGTGGAGAAATCAAATGCTTCCTTTACTCTCTAATCAGAAGCTCATGCCCCATATTGACGACACCTCTCTTCAACCTCCAGCACTTTTGGCTGCCTTGTTTACACCAACCAGTGACAAAACAATTCCCCCGACAGTGTTGCCGGTACCGCCGTCCATTTTTCTTTCTTCCTGAGTTCCGACGTCCCATATAGTAGTATGATAGTGATGGAGTTCCAAAGATTTTAGTTTTCTTGAGCTCATTGACAACCAAATGTTTGGTCGGTAGCAACATTTGGATTAAAAAAAAAATTCATCTAAAACTCACAACGGGTTTGTTCCATGAAACGTTTAATCGGCTTTTTTTTTATTATTTGTTTGGATAAAATTTTTGTAGATAATTATTATTTGGTAACTAGTTTGATTTTTTTATTAAAAAAGTAAATAAAATACATCAAAATACTTAAAATGATATAATAAAAATAGTAAAGAAATTATTAAATAATAATAAGAAAATATGTAGTTTGTATAATATAATAAAAATTAATCAAATATAATATAAAAGTTTGATTTAGGTTTAGCCGTTTAGAGTAAAATAAAATATGTGTAGTTGGTTTTGTAGATGGAAAAAAGATAAATTAGTTTTTTAATTAACAGTTGAGTCGGGTTTAATGGGAAAATACCGGTAATAGTAAATAAAAAAAGGGTGGTATTTTCAAAATTTAGACATGAAACTAGACATTTATGGGTATAGACATGCATTCCGCGGAGGTAGTTCCGCGGAATCTACTGTAGCTCCGCGGAATTGTAAAATCGTAAATAAACTAGTGTATTAAAAAAAAAACTCAAGATCCATTCCATGGAGCTACAGTGGATTCCGCGGAGCTCCGCGGATGTAGCTCCGATGAATGAATCTTCAGTTTTTTTTTTTCAAATCGATTCTTCGGAGTTTATATTCATTCCCCCAACTAATTATTTTCAAGAAAAAATTATGATAGTATGAATTTTTCTTAACAATATTTGGAATGAATGTGAGGTAGAAAAAATTGGTCTTTTAATTAGAGATCATTACATAAAAAAATCATGAGTAAATTACACGAATGGTCCCTATGGTTTGGGATAATTTGCATGTTTGGTCCCTAACTTATTTTTTTAACTCGGAAGGTCCTTACTGTTTGTTATTGCTACACGCTTGGTCTCTATTGTTTGTTTTTGTTACACGTTTGGTCTCTATCTTACGTAAAAAGACAATTATTTAAATAGGGAAAAAATGGTAGGGTAGGTAAGGTAAGGTGAAGGGATTGGGTTGAGGGTGTGTTTATTTAAATAAATTAAAAAATCAAGGAAAAATAGACTTTTTATGTAAGACAGGGATCAAGCGTGTAACAAAAACAAACAATATGAACCTTCCGAGTTAGCAAAATAAGTTAGGGACCAAAATTGCAAGTTACCCTAAACCATAGGGACCATGCGTGTAATTCACCCAAGAATCATTGGAGGAGTTTTTTTCTTTTTTTTTTCTGAAGATCTATTTCTCGGAGCTCCGTGGAATCAACTGTAGCCCCGCGGAATGGATATTGAGTTTTTTTTAATACACTAATTTATTTACGATTTTGCCATTCCGCGGAAGTACAGTAGATTCCGAGGAGCTACCTCCGCGGAATGCATGTATATACCCGGAGATGTCCATTTTCATGTCTAAATTTTGAAAATACCCCCCATTTTTTTTTACTATTGCCGGTATTTTCCTGTGTTTATTTGGCTAGTTGCTAATAGGAGTAGTCTTTAAATAAGATAAAGTTAAGAGAGATATCAAGAATAGGATCTATTTTATTTTTTTTAAACTATAAAAATTTATTAATAATAAAAAATTAAAAATATATATAGGTAAGGGATAGGGTCTATTTTATTATTTTTGAAATTATAAACAATTATCGATAATAAAAAACTAAAAAAGTATATAAGTAAGGATAATATGGTCTTATCATGTCGACAAAAGACCTAAAAGATCAAACTATTAAAACAGTGTGATTACAAGAACAAAATATAGATTAAATGTATAATTCCATCCAAATCTTAATGTCTATTTCAGTAGGGAGCTGATAAATCCACATAATATTTTGATTTTTCCACTGAAAATATTATAGAATGACAATTATATCCTATGAGAGAGAAATCCCAATCTTTGTTTCAAAAAATATACATAGGGGTTTCCAAATTTATATATCGACAATTATACCAACCTCATTTTATTTAATGAATGCATATAGGCTACCGCTATCCAACTTGTAAGGATCCAACACGGCAAGACCTATAAAAACCATTAAAACTTAGTCTTCATGATTAAAGAAGCCTTTTCCACTGTTAAAGTATGAGTGGAGAATACTAGAAAAGAGAAAACAAGAAGACTTAACCGACTCCATGTATTATAAGAAAACTAGACTTCTTATGTTAATGCATAATTAAACTAGTATCAAATATCAACATGACTCAATATATGAGATTAATGACCTGTCGATTACAATGTAGAATCGTAATCATAGCCCATAGGTACAATAGGATGTTTGTCCCACGTGTTCAAATCTAAAAACAAGGAATGCTAATTAGTGTTCATCCTGGTTATAATTAGATTGTGATCTATAAGAATTTCTTGTAGTGAAGTTTCTAGAGTTAAATGCATGGCATTCAAAGGCTAATTAAATACATAAGAGTGGTGCTGAAACATTTGATATTTTATGAATGTGAAATTATAGAAATACTCTCTTAGAACTAGTAATGAGCACATAGGACCAATACCTGATCCCGATCCGGTCTCAACCCTGGACGCTAACCGGTACCAATTAAGCATATATGGCCTGGTACCGGTTCTATGATTTTGGAGAAACATACATCTGTTTTACGTGAAATCTAGTAATGTAGTTGATGAATGCATTGTGCTTTAGTTTTACTCATTTAAATTGTAAGAAATTAATTTGTAGTTTACATATTTTAGTCCAAATCGTTTAACATGTTTACATATACATACTTTACAAAGTTTTAGTTTTTAAATTGTTTAACTTGTAAATTTTAAAGTTCAAAAATCGTTACATATACATTGTTTAACATGTTTACACTTTACATATACATAGTTTATGATTGCAAACACATGAGTTTAAATTTTACGATTGCATGTCTGTTATTATGGACTTTGTAATAATGTCGGTTTTTATTTAAATAAGGGGCATAACTGTCATTAGGTTAAATATTCAGTGGATGAATTAAAAAGGAGCTGTGGAAAAACCAGCTCCCATTTCAGTAATTTACTATATTAACAATTTAAAGAAAGAAAAAAAACAAAATGCAAATGTCATCGACTTCAGCCTACTACTATCCAAATTCAGAATGGGTAAGATGTTCCACTTTTAAAGGCGCAAGGGCCACTTTTTTGTTTGTTTCGTTTGGACCAAGTATTTTCAAGTTGCCGGACCAATTCCAAATACAAAGGTCAATATGGGATTATAATGGCTAAGTACCAAAAAATAAGATTCATTATTAGTTGGTTGACAATATACAAACTAATAGCTATGGTTGATAAACATTTTAAAATTAATTGGAAAAAATTACATTTCATTATCAGATTTTTAGGAAAAATATCACAAAAGTCACTAAATTTACACAAATTCTAATCCGATATTTTTTGCCTTAAATTTGATACTCTGTTTTACAATTTATTACAAATCTGATTACTTGATCTGTCAACCCGATTGTCTTCTGACGTAATATTATGACATATCAGTTTTGATGGCGTGACATGCTGACATGACATTTTGACGTGTCAAAATTGAAACATTTTTTTTTCACAAAATACACTAAATTTTTATTTTTTTCAACTTTGACACCGAATTTTATTTTATTTTTTTCAATTTTGACACTCCACTTTTTTTTATTCCAAATTAAACATCATTTTTTTTTTTCAATTTGGTTCAATATTTGACCAGTTTTCCATTTGAAACCATATAAACATTTTTTTTAACTTAAAACCTAACATTTTTTTTATCAATACAATGGTCTTTTTACATTCAAATCATAATTTTATGTATAAATACAAGGGCGGACCTATCTAGGTGCCCGTTGTGGCACCGGCAACACTTAGCTTCTGCGCACGTAGTAGAAATTTTTTTTTTTTTTTTTTTTTTTAGTTTTTACCTATTGTGTCACTACGTAAAAAAATCGTGCAACTACTAAAAAAAATTTGTGCAACTACATAAAAAAAATATTGTCACTTTATCGGGAATTACCAAACAAAAAAAAAATAATAACGAGCCTAAATGTCCAGCGTTTTAATCAATTATTGTCTAATAGTCCAATTGCCCAAAGCCCAAAATAAAACTTGATTGGATAAATTAGCAATTGGGCTAATTGCTTGTAAAAAAGATAGTCCAATCCTAATTAATTTAGTGTGTAATTATCTATTATCGGTACAAGTAAAAAAACACGATTACAACAATTCGACTACTTGACTTCTGTTCCTCTGCATCCAAAATTACGTCTGATACTTCATACTTCGATGTTCGATCGTTAGGCCTACTGTCGGACTTGTTCTCACAATCCTTCATTGTTGATCGATTTCATTGTTGGATCGATCACAATCCTTGATCGATTTCAACAATACTCAATCACTCAATCGATAGACTTCTTTCAATTTCTACTGTTTTGGTTTATTGGTTAACAAAATCCACTTCAAAGTTCAAACTTCAAAGCCCTACAATACAATGAAACAAGTAAGTTTTACAACCAATTCATTTAGATATTTGAAATTGATATGTTTTTTTGAAGTTATTGATTGACTTGGGTGTAGTTGATTTGTTTTATTGAAGTTATATTGTTTGCTTAGGTTATATTGTTATGTTTTTTATTGAATTGATTGTTTGATTAAGTGTAATTGTTATGTTTTTATTGAATTTATTGTTTGATTAGGTCAAAACAACTTGTTTTTATTGAAGTCATTGTTTGATTAGGTGTAATTGTTATGTTTTTATAGGTTAAACTAAGTTGTTTTTTTTCCAAAAGACAAAGACCTAATCCTAATGAAAGTGGTGAAGAATGTTCCCAAATACCAATCACCAATCAATCAATCCCTTCCGTTTCTAATCCTAATGCAACTCCACAAACACCAATCACCAATCAATCAATCAATTCGGTTTCTAATGCAACTCCACAAACACCATGCTCTAACCAACCTAATGATAATGTTGACTTGAAAGATCTTCCAAAGGACCCGACGGATAGGCCATTGATTACAAGTTGCAAACCAATTATAAGAGATGATGTAAGAAGAGCATATTTGCTTCAAGGACCGTGTCAAGTAAGGGCACATAAGTTTCCTAAAAAATAGGTGATAGATTTAGAAGATTCATTCCTGCATGATTTGATGACTTTGATTGGTTGGAATATAGTGTGAAAAAGAATAGTGCATATTGCTTATATTGTTATTTGTGTAGGGACCTCATAGGACAAAAAGGAGGGAGAGATGCATTTGTTTCCCAAGGTTTTGATACTTGGAATAAAAAAGATGCATTTCGGACTCATGTGGGTGGTGTTGATAGTTTTCACAACAAAGCAAAAGAAAAGTGTGAGTTTTTAATGAGGGAAAAACAAGTTATTATGTAGTCTTGAGGAGGCAAACTGAAGCAGAGGACCATAAATATAAAGCTTGATTATATGTTTCTATTATTGTTGTTAGACTTTTATTGAAAACCAGTTTACCGTTTCGTGGTCATGACGAGTCGGTTAACTCGTAAAATAGAGGGCTTCACATTGAAGTGTTAAAAGCCATTCGAGAGACTTGTGAAGATATTTTCAACAATACTTTAGAAAATGCTGCTAAAAACAATCAACTAATTTCCCCTAAAATTCAAAAAGAACTTGTGCAATGTTTTGCACAAGAAGTACTTTTGAGTATTCGTGAAGAGATTGGTCAAGATGTTTTTGCTTTACTAGTTGATGAATCTAGTGATGTTTCAAAAAAGGAACAAATGGCTATTGTTTTGCGTTATGTCGATAGTCTTGGCTTTGTGAAAGAAATATTCATAGGATTAGTGCACGTTAAGGATACATCTTCTTTGACACACAAAAACGCCATAAATGAAGTCCTTACAAGTAATAAGTTGAGTTTTAGTAAGGTAATTTATTATTTACTTTTTTGTTATTTCAATTTAATATATATATATATATATATATATATATATATATATATATATATATTTAATTGTTTTAAATTTTAATAGATAAGAGGACAAGGTTACGATGGGGCTAACAATATGCTTGGGGAATTCAATGGTTTGAAAGTTTTGATATTACAAGAGAATGACACGACTTTTTATGTACATTGCTTTGCACACCAACTTCAATTAGTAGTTGTGGCTGTAGCAAAGAAGCATGATGGTCATGGTTGCAGAAATCGGGATTAATCGGCGATTAATCATGGATTGATCGCTTGGCGTTCTCCAACCGTCGAGGATTAAGGCATTAATCGAAAATTTATGATTAATCAGGTTTGGCAGGATTAATCGGCCTTGGCGGGATTAATCGGTCAACAAAAGTCAAAAAAGTCAAAAAAAGTCAAAAAAAAAGTCAAAAAAAGGTAAAAAAAAATTTTAAAAATTCAAAAAACCAACTTTCTTTTTTTACTCCAAAATTTTCAAATTTTCAAAATTTCGAATATTATACCAAAATGTTCATATTTTCATATTTCCAAATTTCCAAATTACAAATTTTCTTATTTTTAAATTTTGAAGTACTTATTTTTCTTAAGATATATTAATATTTAATTAATTTTAATATTTTATTAATAATCTATGGTCCCCGATTAATCCTCGATTAATCCCCGCCAAGACAGATTAATCCCTTAACACCAGTTGACCGTCGAACTACCGTCAAACGATTTTTACAACCTTGATGATGGTGTTAGTGACATTTTGAGCAAATTTCATTGGTTGTTAATGTTGTTTGTGCTTCGTGTAAAAGAAAAGACTTACTACGAGAGCAAGCAAGGGAAAGGGTGCAAAAAGGCTTGTGTAGTGGTGAACTTGAAACAGGAAGATGGTTAAATCAAGAGACTACACTTGTTCGAGCGGGAGAAACAAGATGGGGTTCACATTTCAACACACTCACAAGTTTGATGAAGTTGTTTGCGGATGTTGTTGTAGTTTTAGATTTTGTGAAAGAGGAGGGAGGGTCATTGGCAAACCATCAACAAGCATCTGGAATCTTAGCATATTTTAAATCATATGAGTTCGTGTTTTACTTACATATGATGTATGACATTTTACACCTCACGGGTACATTGTCAAAGCAACTTCAAAGAAAAGATCTAGACATTTTAGAAGCGGCTTCGATGGTTAGAGGGACAATGAAGTCATTGCAATCTTTTAGAAACATAGGGTTTGCTAGCATGTAGCCAAAAGTATTCTCTTTTTGTCAAACACACGAAATTGATACTTTAGATATGGAATAGTTGTATATTGGTGCGAGAAACCGTAGGACTACAAAGACAAATAGGTTTTATTTTGAGGTTGAAATCTTCAACACGGCGGTAGATATGCAACTTACAGAATATCGAGATCAATTTAGTGAAACAAGCACCCAATTACTAGAATACATGGGTGCTTTGAGCCCTTGTGATTCATTTGCACAATTTGACAAATCAAAGTTATTGAAGTTGGGTAAGTTATACAAATATGACTTTGATGATTCAGATATGATAGATCTTGAAGGACAGTTTGAGATATTTTATCACTCTTGCATCAAAGATGAGCGTTTCACTAGCTTGAAAGGAATTTCTGACCTTTCTTGTTTGATGGTTAGTACGGGGAAGCATCGGTCTTATCCTTTGGTTTATAGCTTTTAAAGTTGACTTTTATATTACCCGTAGCGACCGCAAGTGTAGAAAGATGTTTTTCAAAGATGAAACTCTTGAAGACCGACTTGCGTAACAAAATTGGCGATGAATTTTTGAACGACGCATTGTTTTGTAATGTCGAGACCAAAGCACTTGCAAAAGTTGAGAATGAAAAAGCAATAGAGCGGTTTTAAAAGATGTATGTACGAAGATGACAAATTTAAATTTAATAGATCGTTGTTATATTACGTTTAACCAAAAAAAATTGTATTAGATGTTTTATATTATGTTTGACCCGATTTTTTTTAATGTTTTATATTATATTTGACCGGAAAAAAAATTATGCAACCTCTACTACTAATTTCTGCGTCCACCTCTGTACAAATATGTATTACTTATATTATAACCGTATTTTACGTTAAATACACAACTTTTAAAATGAGTTCAGAGGTGTGACGTGAGCAACTTCATGCTATAAATAAAAAAACGCTAGAAGAAATTAACGGAAAAGATGAGATTGATATCATTGAGTTTTGCAGCTACAAAAAGTATGACAATTTTAGACTTTATTTTATGTTTTTTTTTCACTCGTGCAACAAGTATAATAAATTTAGAAACAATAGATAATTTTACATTCCAACTAAACTATATAGAAATGATTTACGATTAAAAAAAAATCATAAATACAATAATATATGTTCATTTTAAACCTCAAAATATCATAATTATCCAGCTTAATTTCTCAATATCATATTTACCCTTCATAAACCTTCAAAATATCATATTTGTGCAAATCATTTTTTATAATGTTTTTAATATTTTATAATCATTTTTTATACCTTAGGATTATTATAATAATTAAAATATTTAACTATATTATTCTTACGTCTATGATAACGGAATGTGAACTTCTAAATTGTTGGAATGTCGTCCTCTTGACAAACAAAAAGATTAATCTTCAACCCACTCTATGGAATTTATATTTTAATTGTTTAGTTTTTGTTGTTGTTGATTATTATTATGTTGTAGATAGATAATATTTTAGATATTACTATTGACATTTTGATGTTTAAAAAGTGCATATACGATATTTTAATATTTAAGAATGACATATATGATATTTTGATGTTTAAAAAGGACATATATGATATATTTAGAAATTTTATGAAGGGTAAATATGATATTTAGAAATTAAGTTGGGTAAATATGATATTTTGATGTTTAAAAATGACATATATGAAATTCTCCTTATTATTATAAATTTATTTTAGCAAAGAATCTTTCATAGTGATTACCTAGTTAACTTATCATTCAATAATTAAATGATTATTCAAGATTAAGTGGTGATAGTATTTGGGAGTCACACCATGAGATTCAAGATGTTTCTAATAATATTATGATTATGATATAAAATGTACAAATTTTATGGGTAGCAAACCATGCATCAGAGCCTTGAACAACTACATGTTTTAAAAGTTGTATTTTAATATAAAATATGATTATAATATAACTAATACATATTTATACATAAAATTATGGTTTAAATGTAAAAGAAAAACCTTATATTTATATAAAAATGTGGTTTTTAAATGAAAAAAATTGTTTATAAAGTTTCAAATGTAAAAAAAAAATTATTTATACGGGTTCAAATGGAAAATGGTCAATATTGAACAAAATTAAAAAAAAAAAAAAGGTGTATAAATTAAAACAAAAATTTAGTGTCAAAATTATTAAAAAAAACAAAAAACTTAGTGTCAAATTGAAAAAAGAAAATGAAAACATAATGTCTTTTAGAGTAGTGGGTATGGGTTATGTATATGGCTTTATGGCGTTATGGCTGATGTGACAAGCTATAACAACATCATAACACCATGAACATCATTTCTCCATTGATGTTATGACATATCTCATTTGTGTTATGACATTTTGCAATGGGGAAGCAAACCAATCAAATCCTTTTTCTTCCTTTTTTTCCTTTCTCTCTGTACTTCTTAACATGTTTTAAGGTGTTATAACATGGGGAACACTATTTCTCACTTAATGTTATGGTGGTGTTATGGATGAAGTGGCATATGAAATAAGTGTTATAACCTGACTCATACCTAATGTTCTTATGAAAAAAAGGTTTCAATTTTGACACGTCAACATATCATGTCAGCATGTCACACTATCAAAATTGACACATCATCTTTCCACGTTAGCATACATCAGGGTTAAACGGTCTAGTGGTCAGAATTGTAACAAATTGGAAACACTATGTTAAATTTGAGAAAAAAAAAACACAGTATCAAATTAAAATTTTAGTATAAAATTAATGGTTTTTGTATTATTTTCTCAATTTTTTATCAGTCTTGTTAATTATTTTCAAATGAATTATTATTGAGTTGCTAAATGACAAATGAGATGTTTAAGATATCATATTTTCACTTAAGGCAAAGTACATAAGAACAACTATAATTTGCTCAATTGTTATTAGAGAAAATACCGTAAATAGTCAAAAAATGGGGGTTGTTTTCAAAAAATAGACATAAAAATGGACTTTTTCCGGATATAGACATGCATTTCGCGGAATCCACTGTTGCTCCGCGGAATGGCAAAATCGTAAATAAATCAATGTATATATATATATATATATATATATATATATATATATATATATATATATATATATATATATATATATATATATATATATATATATATATATATATATATATATAACACTAAAGATCCATTCTGCGGAGCTACCTCCGAGGAATGAACTCATTCCGCGGAGGTAGCTCCGAGGAATGGATCTCTAGTGTTTTTTCTTTTATTTTTTTCACATCGATTCTTCGGGGTTTATATTCATTTCTCAAACTAATTATTTTTAAGAAAAGATTATCATACTATTATAATCTTTACTTGAAAATAATTAGTTGGGGAATTAATATAAATACCGAAGAATCGATGTGAAAAAAAAAAAAAAAAAAAAAAACCCTCAATATCCATTCCGCGGAGGGTCCTCTGCGGAATGTATGTCTATAGCTGAAAAAGTCCATTTTTATGTCTATTTTTTGAAAACACCCCCAGTTTTTGACTATTTACGTTATTTTCTCTTGTTATTGGGGTAGATAAAGAATTCCCCTTCACAAATAAAGCTATAACAAGTGACGTCCAAACTCTTTTATAGAGTTAAGGTTAACACTACATGTTAAATCAAAGATGTACACAAAAAAGCAAGCATCTATTTAAAATAACATTATATTTATTATATAACGACATGTGGTTCCTTATTATTTATTTTTTTATCCCAACTTTTGATTACAATATTCAACTCATCCCAAAACACCTATCAAGTATCAACATGTTATTTGTCACATTAAACTTCAAATCTCCATTATTGCTTCAAGTCAAATTTATACACGCCACCATCCTCCATCTATTCTTTTCCCCCAAAATACCTTTCATCATCGTCATCTCATCCCCATTTATCTACATTCAGACAAACAAATCTCTGCAAATCGCTTAAAAAATAATGAAAAAGCACACTCTTATCTTCACCTTTTTCCTGTTTTTCCACCAATCATTCTCTTTGGATCCTAACTATGAAGCTTGTTTTCCAAAAGACTGTGGAGATGTGCGTAACATTACTTATCCATTTTTCATCGATGGCGAACAGGATCCCTCTTGTGGTTACCCTGGATTTGAGGTCCACTGCAATGAGTCCGCGATGCTTCGGATCTCAGGGAACGAATTCGTAATTAAAGATATTCGATATAGCAACAGCTACCTCCGACTCCAAAACGCCGCGATTTTGCCCAACCAGACTGAACCATGTCCGAAGATGATCAGGAACTTAACGCTTGACCCTAACCGATTCCGGTTTGGCAACGCCTCGACTATGAAACTAGTATTCATTTCAAACTGCTCCGGTAATTTGACGACGGATCTGGAAAAGTACAGTATCAAATCATGTGAGAGAAGTAATAAGGAGGTTGTCATGCTTGATAATGATCCGAATTTGAAAAACGTAACGGATATTTGCGGCAACGGTAGTGAGACTGTGGAGACGCCGGTGGAATTGAGTGGCGGAGTAGGGAGGAATCTGGTGGTTGACGGTGGTAATTATAGGGATGTGATGGAAAGGGGATTCATGTTGCATTGGTTAGCGACGGATTGCGATGTTTGCCTGAGCAGCGGAGGGCGGTGTGGGTTCAATAGGACGAAGTTCGGATTTCGCTGTTTCTGCCCCGATAGACCTCATATGGTGAGTTGCAAACCTGGTAAGAACTTTCCTTTTTCTTTTTTGCTAATCATGCATCACTTACTTGTACTTTATGCCTTGAAACTTGTACATTCTTTTTCACTTTCTACTTTTAGCAATCCTACATCATTTGTTTAAATGGTAACTAATTTTTTTGGTAACTATCGTAACCTCCAAAAAATGCAAAAAGTAAATAAAGTTTCACTTTTTTTATAAACAACATATAACAATACTTTACAATTTCTAACAATGTTTCACATTTTTTTAAACAGAATATATGTAATTATATAACCGACCAATTTTATAATTTTTTTTGTTAGATGACATTGGTCAAGCGCATATTTATTTAATAAAATCGTATTTTTATTTTATTAATTTATGTTACGATATTATATTTTACCGGTTATTGGTTCATAATATTTTGTAGGGTCTTTTTCAAAATCAGTATATTTTGTCGGTTTTACTTTTGCATAAAGTTGACATTTTTAATGTGAATTATGCACATGGGTTTTCTCCATATAACTTGTTAAAATGGTCAAAAAAAATTATTAAATTTGTCCGTGTTATCAAATTTTAACAATGTCTAATAACTTATAATAAATATAAAGAATTAAAGATGTGACTATAGAATGAAACATTATTTGCATTTCTGACTTTATTATGTGAACATTTTAAAAAACAAACGGCTTAAAAGATAGGATTAGGTTGTATATGTTGGGGCTTTTTTCTTTAGTCCATTTTGGAACAATAGACTTCATGCTTTTGGAGTAGTCTAGTTTGACTTTGACTTAGTCGCATATGTCCTTCATAGTCGACATGAAATCTTTGCATTTTCAAACTCCAATTTCGTTATTTGTAAGGTTTTTTTTGGGTAATTTCAACGTAGCAGCTAAAATTTTATAAATAATTAGTAAATTTGTATCCAGTTTTCAAATTGAAAAATAGATCGTTTGACTTTCGTAAATTGGTTTAAAGGTTATAATCAAATTTTATATATTGGATTGTCCGTTAGGTTGAGTAAAAGGTTAATATATTACTATTAGGTTAACTTTTAATAGAGGTTAAGTCGAGTTTTTTGACCCATCAATATTTTTAATCTTTTAAAAATAATATCGTAATAACTAATGTGTTAGGGAAAATTATATAAGATGGTAAAATAATTTGAGCAAAATTTTATTTTTGATAAACATGTTTTGGTTTGTCACAACAAAATACTTTCAAAAGATTTTTTTTAAAAAACATAAGTACAAAATTTATGCTGTTAAAATAAAAACCTATTATAATAATTTTAAGAGATCGTAAATATTTAATACATCTTTCATATTTTGTCAATTTGCAACTTATTTATTTTTCTTGTCGTGAAAGTCACAATATTTTCGGAAAAGTTACACTTTAGTCTTGAGTTTCTTTTTTTTAACATAAAAGTTTCGATTATTTCATCTTGGCTCAAATTAACAAAAAAATCATTTTTTTTTCTTTTAACAAGAAATGATATATTATCATGTTTTTACAAATAATTGAGACTTTTATGTAAAAAAAAACTTTGTAATAAAATGTAACTTTTCAAAAATATTGAGACTTTTCTAACAATTTTCCTTTATTTTTGGGTCATTTCCTAGTAAACGCCAATGAGCTTTCATTCATTTTCTAATTATATATATAGGGCTTGTTCGACATGGAGTGTTTGAGTGTTTACAGCTTCTAACATTTGACAAAACTCTCCATTTTGAACAGAAAACTTCGTTTGACACTACAAGCTTCTAGCATTTTGTTTAAACAAAACGTTCCAAATCCAAATACTACTTCATGTAGCGTTTAACAAAACATTACAAGCAACAAGCTATCCGCTACAAACTACCTGGTACCAACTAGTTCGCATAGTTTTTTTTTAAAAAAAACTCACATTTAAAAAAACACCTTGTCAAATCTATCTAATTAATTTTTTTTTGTTTTTTAAAATATTTTATAATTTTTATTGTAATTTGGTTTACAATTATTAATATTATTTTATTAAATTAATTATTAAGTATTTAAATCCAACTTATTATTTAATTTATATTACTATTTAATTTATTTAATTTTTTATTTGTTATTTAGATTACATTTCGGATTAAATTATATATATTTTTCAGTTTTTATTTCCAATTTAAACACGATTCGGATTACAACATACCAAGAGTCTTTGTGTTGCAGTTTGGGTTCTAAAAAATTACGACAAGTATATACTCATGCCCACGATTTCACATATCTTTATTTTTCTAATTTAGAGATCTTTTATTTTTTTGGGGGGATTTATTCAAATAAATATTTATTGATTTTTGTTTGCTTTTTTGACATTTTATTTGTTTAATTTTTTTAAAATTTTTAACGTTTTATTTATTTACATTATTTAATTATAACTTTTTGATGTCTTGTTCGGTTATCCAAGACTTTTAAAAAATAGAATCATCAAAATCCATGATTTCTTTTGACAACTTAGGTTATTTAATTTGAAAACTGTTATAGACTAATCTGAAATGAAAAAAACATAAATTATTTAATCCGAAAATTGTTAAACGTGAAAGAACATAGGTTATTAAATCCAAAAACGATTATAGCCTCATCCTACTTGCGTAATTGTTTAAACAAAAAGAGTTATTACTTATATATTTTTTTTACAGAAAGGGTTTTTTAACACTACCCTAAACATATACTGTAAAAACCAATTCGGATTTAATTGAAAAGTGATAGCGTATAAAACGATTGGTATATATATATATATATATATATATATATATATATATATATATATATATATATATATATATATATATATATATATATATATATATATATATATATATATATATATATATATATATATATATATATATATATATATATATATATATATATAAAAGGTTAGGTTATTTTGTTTACATTATCTATTGTGTGCATCATTTTAGTTATTTTAAGAAAATAATTAATGCATATTACATGTTAAAGATACAATGAATATTAATTACTTTCTTAAAATAACTAAAATGATTGGTCCAGAATCAGTCATACATGCACACAATAGATAGTAAAAACATTTGAACCTAACTTTATATATAAACTTAAGATAATGAAAGCTAAAAACGTTTCTCAAAATAAACCATTTTTTGTTGAAATGGGAGTACACCGAAACAATTGGAAAGGTACATATAAAATAAATAGTTTCTTTTATCAACACCCCCTTAAATATATTAGGACAATATTTTTGTATTTTTATCATATATAATATTAAAATTTGGTAATTTTTCTACCAATTGTGTATATATGGATGATTTAAAAGTTTAACATTATAATTATAGTTACTAATTTACTATAATTATTTATCGTTAGGGTTTCTTTGTAAATATGATGGGCTTTCATTTCTTCTTTCGCAACACAAATCTAGTGAAAAAGATGAACCAGTGTTTTTGATTTATCTATTAATTATTTTAATAATTAAAACTAATTATAATCGTAATATTGAGTTCTTGAAAAATATTCACATGGTTATGAACACCATGTGGACAAAAGTGGACATAAAATATATTATATTGGATGCCGTTTAGGATTAAATATGATTTGACGTGGTTGAAATCTCTTCATATAACTTATTAGAAAAATAGTTAGTTGTCCTATTGAATAAATTTTAAAATGGATTCTAAAAAAAATGTGAAGTTATTGGATATCACTATAGAAAATATACAGCAAGGTTTTTATCTTTTTTTGTTATAAAAATTTGCAATCGTATACATAAATGAGATATTAGCTGGTAAACAAGTCATCAGTCTACTTTTATTTTTATTTTATTTTTTTTAAAAATAGAAAACATTAGCTTATCACAAATATGGTATAAAAAATAGGTTTTCTAAATATGACTCTTTTGTAATCTAATTTTAATCTCATTTTATTATCTTGATATAATATTGGACAAACTAATGTCATCAATTTTATATTATTTTTTTACTGGTTTGGTCTAGATAATTTGGAGTGGGACATATAATATTTTCTTATTGTAATATAATCTTGATACAATTTTATTGTATTTTTCTTGGTTGAAAGAATGTTTTGGCTTACGGTAACGTTATTATTATTTTTTTTGTTTTACAGGTGATATTAGTTTTTACTGCAAAATCAAAGTCAAAACTACTGTAGTAAACATAAAAATATAAAAGTTCCAATAAACATTTATCTTTTTAGAAAAAAAAAAACAATTGTCAAACGGAGATAATATAATAAAATTACAGTTCCATAACATTCTGTCATATGGAAAGCACATAATAAAAGTAGAGTAAATTTATATTTTTTGTCATATAGAAAGAATATTGTATGATTATAGTAAAATAACAAATGAAATTCAAATATTATTATAATATTAGTTGTTTTGAGTAAAAAAGGCTTTCAGTTTTGAGCTTATTTTTGAAGAAAAAGATCACCATATTTTGCTTTTATCAGTTGTTTGATATGAACTAACATCTCAAATGTATAAACAATTACAAGGCTTTTTTTTTTTTTTTTTTTCTGTCAAAAAATATCAAGGCTTAATTGTTTATGAATCCAAAAATAGCATTTATGAACACTTCTCATCATTGTGTTCACCCTTCATGTTTAGCTAAACTCTTAAATAATCATCTATATCATTTAATTATTTTTTATATTACAAAAAAGAACATTTCATATGTTCATTATATCAAAAGCTTCTCCGCCTCATCAATTTTAATTTGTATTATAATATTATTTTCTATATTACAAAAATAACATTGAATATTACAATAATAAACCTTGTCTATTAAAATAATACATACATTTATGATTTATGCTTATTTACATATAGTTATATAACTATTACAAATTTTGCACTATTATAATCTTTACACATGTCTAAATGCTACCAAATTTCGGTTTTTTTTCCTATAACTTTTATAAAACTAAAAAATATATAGACAAATAGCTTGTGCAATCAAAAGTAATTGTGACTTGAAAAAAAGAAGTAAATTGAAAACCTCCCGGCCCATTCTATTGGTAGTTAAACGTAGTCAATACGGAGAAAGTTGATTAAAAGCTTTCAAACCACACTTAAGTCTTCCATCCGGTCAACTACCGTGTATATATATATATATATATATATATATATATATATATATATATATATATATATATATATATATATATATATATATATATATATATATATATATATATATATATATATATATATATATATATATATATGAGACCTTATTTTCACTTCTCCATTCATGCATGCTTCAAACATGTTTCTTATTGTTTTCCTACTGGTTTTGTCTACGCCTTTGAGTACTTCACACCTTCAATCTCCTCCTTCTTTCATAAACCATTTTGAAGATTCTACAGATCCCCCATGCCATTTTTTCATGTTACGTTGCCCTAACGAAAGCACATCACTCGAGAAAATTAAAAGTACTTTGTTGGGTTATAACAAAACTTTTGATTATGATCAACATGTTCTAAAATCCCAAAACCATGAGGTTTTCAACATCACTTTCTTCAAACACGAGACTTCATACCATCATTATGATAATAATGTCGGAATATGTGAGCATTACAACCTGCAATATAACTTGAGCATGCGGGTCCCAAAGAACGATCCACACGCACAGAACTGTGTCACTCTACAGCTTCCCTTCAACAAAACTAACCTTGAATCTATCCGTCTTTTATCTCCCTTCTCTCCAGAGTTTTGGAATTTATTTAAACCTTGTTATAATCCTTGGAGGTGTAGCAATGGACAAGCTCCTAGAGGTCAAGTTCTTCAACTCCATTTGTTTCATCAGACTGAACTAGATTGGTGATTAATTGATATTAGTAGTACTCTCTAAGTTTGATAGTATTATACTATAATATATTCATTAGTTAGTAGTCTTTGTTGTGTCTCTACATGCATGCGTGTTTGTATATATTATCACAAGTTTAAGGAAAACAATGTACGTGTATATTTAATTTCCTGCGATTAACGATGCTTTTCTTTTTCTTTTGCAGGAGGAAAAGACTATAAAACGATAATCATTGCAGGTAACTTTACTTTGGAGTTAAAGTAACTACCCTACTCAATACTCATCCGATATTACTTTGAGGCTTTAATTTTTTAATACTTCAAAATTTTAATGTGAATCTAGTTACCGTTGGATCTGCGTTCATCGTTACTCTTGCTGCTGCCATTTTCATAATCCGGCGAGCCAACAACCACCGCAAAGCGATTGCATATTCTCGAGACCTTGAAGGCAGCAGCGTCTACTTCGGTGTCTCGCTTTTCTCTTACGCCGAACTCCAAGACGCCACCCAAAATTTCGACTCCTCACAAGAACTCGGCGACGGCGGTTTCGGTACCGTTTATTACGGTAAAAATCCACCACCATTTCATGATTCAAACGCAGTACTGCTTTTGGGGATTAGAATTGGAATTCATTGATTTTTTCTTCTAGGTAAACTCCGTGACGGAAGAGAAGTTGCAGTGAAGCGATTATACGAGCATAATTACAAGCGAGTCCAACAATTCATGAACGAAGTCGAAATCCTCACTCGATTACGCCACAAAAACCTTGTGTCCCTCTACGGTTGCACATCTCGCCGGAGCGTCGAACTCCTCCTGGTGTATGAATACATCGCCAACGGAACAGTTGCCGACCACCTCCACGGCGACCGTGCAAAACAGAGCCCGCTGACGTGGCCGAATCGAATGAAAATAGCAGTAGAAACCGCAAGTGCCTTAGCATACCTTCACGCCTCCGAAATCATCCATCGAGATGTAAAAACGAACAATATTCTCCTCGATAACAATTTCTGCGTCAAAGTCGCCGATTTCGGACTCTCGAGGCTGTTACCTAACGACGTCACTCACGTATCCACTGCTCCTCAAGGGACTCCGGGTTACGTCGACCCGGAATACCACCAGTGTTACCAGTTAACAGATAAGAGCGATGTGTACAGCTTCGGAGTGGTTTTAATCGAATTGATATCTTCAATGCCTGCTATCGACATTAGTAGATCTAGAGATGAAATCAGTCTAGCGTACATGGCGATAAATCGGATCCAGAGATGTGCCCTAGACGAGCTGATTGATCCGGTTTTAGGATCCGATTCTGAGACAGAGAGGATGACGAGATCGGTGGCGGAATTGGCGTTCCGGTGTTTGCAATTTGATTCGGAAACGAGGCCTACGATGAATGAGGTGTTGGAGTTTTTGAAGGGGATTCAAGGGGAGGGTGATAACAATGTCGGAGAGTTGAACGTGAACGCCGGAAAGGCTCAGATGCCACCGGCTTCGCCGGAAACGGAAGATGTGGTACTGTTGAAAGAGGTGGATGTGGTCATGGCGTCGCCGTTAACGGTGACGGCTAAATGGCATAGCACTGGTAGTGGAGTGACAACACCGACCACCAGTGGGTGAGGTTTAACATGGATGACATGGTAGTGTATAGGTGTAAGTTTTGTATCATTTCTATATATAGAAATAACTATAATTTGTACCTGGATAAAGGTGACAATTTTGCAAATGGATATACTATAGTAAAAAAGATTTCGATAAATAAAACATAAACAAAAGGCTACATGGTTATTACACTTATACGTTGAGAATTTTACTAAGGGGTCGTTTGATAGTTGCTGACTGAGAAAGTGCTGATTGAAAAAGGTCTGTCTGAGTAATAAGTTCTGACCGAGTAAGAAACCATGTTGTTTGATTATGCATCTGAGTGAATGTGCTGACTGATGCAAAATGACCATTTTATCCTGATGTCTTAATAATAATAATAATAATAATAATAATAATAATGTATACAAAAACTTCCAGTATAATAGACATTAAATATACTATTTTAGAGATTAAAACACAAAAAACCCTTTAGCTTGCTGGTAAACATCATTCTATGTATAGAGGAGACTCGAGTTCAATTCTTGTAACCTCCAATTTTCTTTGTTTTTATCCAAGGCCAAGGGTATTATTGTAAAGTCTTGCTTTCTTTCTCAGTCAGTCTCCTGCCAACTCCTTTCTCAGTCAGACATTTCTTATCGAGTCAGATGGCCAAAGTTGGATTATCAAACAACATTTTGCTGACCGAGTCAGCCAAAAACGTCTGACTTGACTCGGTCAGACGAATATCAAACGGGGCCTAAAACTATCTCGGAAAAAACGTTTAAAAAAAAGGAAAATAAGCTAAAAGGTAAGATTGTTTCGTTTTGTATATGCTTTAGTAACCCGTTCTACCCACCCGACCAGTTCCGAATTCGGGTAGAATGAGTCGGGTAAAACGGGTAACGGGTATGAACATTTTGGTAATAGGTTAACCCGGTAATAATATAGGTCGAATTTTACGTATGAATATTTATTTTCGGGTATACCCGAATACCCGAATTCGTTTTTTAAATAATACCAAATATACAATGTAGTCACGTACGCACACTTCAAATAAAACAAAACTCTTCGTTTCCTTCTTATGAAGGACGGATCGAGAGTCGACGCAAACTTGCAAAGAGAATACGACGCTGAAGCTGAAGTCCTGAACCATCATCACAATTCTCAATTTCTCTCTATCGCATGTAATGGAATTAAAAAAGTACATAACATATTATAATGATTTGTATTGTTATTATAGATGTACTTGTTAATTGTATGAAGTATTTTTCTACCAAATTCTTTATTAAACCAACAAACATGTAAAAAAAATATCAATAAGTGTCATTTAAAAAAACTTCGGGTATACCCGATAATTACCCGACCCGACCTCAATCCCAAATACCCGAAACCCGAAAACCCGAATTACAATATACGTCGGGTATCGGGTATTATTTTCTTAAGGAAATACCCGTTCTACCTGAAACCCGAAAATTTACCCGTTCGACACCCCTAGATTACATCAATAAATACATAACAAATACAATAAGATGGGCCTTTGTAGGGCTGGACTATACGAACCGTATGAATACACCAAATACATAGAATACATAAAATGGCCTTATATTTAACAATTTATGACCAAAATCGAATAACAAACCACATAGATTGTAAGAGTGAAAAAGTTATTTTGCGGTTGAAACTTCAAGATTGGATCAAAAGTACATGGACGATTTATGTAATTTTACCGAAACCTAACCGGCATGTATAACGCCACCCGGAACGTAGTCTCAAAACGCAAGAAGTGTCTATCAGATGACACTCCTGATATCTTTCACGATGAAGTGAACTAACACACATTGTTAGTATTGAATACTTTTCAGTTAAATACGGAAAAAGTATTTATAGAATTAGATGACCTTATAATGTTGATTCTGCTTTATACCCTACAATATATCAGTTAACTAGTTGGTTTTGTCTACATTACGTCATTATAACATGTTGTAGGTTGTCGGCCAAAATATGGATTTTCCAGCACGTTTGACATCTCCGGTAAACTTTCGGTCATCTTTTCCAACAATACATGATTTTTCCTGCAAGAACAAATTATCGAGAACACCCTCATCACCACCTCCATCGAACCTACCCCCTTTATACCATCCAACCATCGCTATATCATCCCTTTCATCGAAACTTTCATTACCGAGAACCAATTTTCACCGCCACCTTATGCACCATTTCGAACCCCACAACCCTCTATCAGCCACAGCCCTAAAAACCTCTTGTCATCGCCAACTATGCCGACTAACTGCACCATCGAGCCTCCATTACAACTAACCATCACACCAGTAACGTTCTAGAAACTTAGACTAAAAAATTCGCTTTATAAATTAATAAAACCATTATCCAAAATAATATCATAAAAACCATAGTGAATCAAAGTATATCAATAAACATCCAAGTACATCAGAGTCATGTATTATGCGAAATAATGTGGTGTATGCAATGCAGTCATCCCGAGCTCTTCCCTTTCGAAACAGAAGTACCTGAAACATAAACTGAAAACCGTAAGTATAAAGCTTAGTGAGTTCCCCAACATACAACATACCATACATATCAAACATATAATGGACCCCGCCCGGCTTCGGGCCCCGCTCGGTAAACAGATCTGTCAGTACAAACATATAAACACACAACACATGCAATAATCATAAAGATAAATAGCATATAGAATGGTCATCGGGCCCTGCCCGCTAAGCATACAATACACATGCAAAAGTCACACAAACATCTAGCATCCTAACATACTAAAACCATGGGCCGACATTAGTGCCTTCGACCCGCTAAACACAATGAGGAAACTCACATCGCCAACAAAATCCATAACTAACAGCTCATACAGCCAACGAACGGGTACCATACACCTCTTAATAAACTGTAACAGCCCGGAATTTCAGGTATTGATATAATTATGTTTTTGGGTGTTTTAAGAGGGGACTCGGCGAGTTGGAGCCTAGACTCGCCGAGTAGGATCGCAGATCTGGTCGCGGGTTCGCGACTGGACTCGACGAGTCCAGATATGGACTCGGCGAGTCTGCGCTGTTTAGCGAAAACCCTAACCGTTCAGGTTTGGGACGTATAAGAGGCACTTATTGGCCGTCATTGTTCATTTTAGCCTTCTGAGAAGAACCCTAAATCGATTGGGTGCATCTGGAGCAAAGTTCAAGGGCCATTGTTGATCTTGGAAGGGTTGTTGTGCAAGGAAGAGAAGGGCTTGGCTAAAGGAACAGCAAGGGAGTCACGTTCTGAGGATTTGGGGACACAGAGGGCACATTATTCAGGTAAGAATTCGAGTTATGCTCTGCTATGTTGATGTGTTTATGGAATTAGGGTTTGTGGAACCCTTTTGTGATTAGATTGAATGCTACCCTAGCCCCCCAAACGATTGTAACTCTGTATTGGGACCTTTGGAGGTCCAGAATGTCCCATGCCTGTACAATTTGGGAATTGATGAAGGTTTTGGATTGGAATCCTTATGCCTTAGGTCAATATGTATGTTATGAATCATGGGGTGTATCATGAGCACTGAAATGAGGACCTTACGTGATAGATCAGTCTAGGAAGGCCAGACCTATGAATGGTCGGAGCAGTTCTGACCTTAGGAAGCAGTTTGAGCGGTTGCATGGCATGGACTCGCCGAGTCCGATGAACAGACTCGGCGAGTAGCTTGAAGATTTACTGGGACTCGTCGAGTTGTTCTTCAGACTCGGCGAGTTGAGTCGGGGTGGCCCCACGATTCTTCCAGGAGAAACTCGTCGAGTAAAAAGGGGATACTCGACGTGTAGGAAGGGAATCTTAAGGGATCGGTGAGTTAAGGGCGAGTGGACTCAGAGTGGTTGAACTCGGCGAGTCTTGGGGTGACTCGGCGAGTTAGGTCGCGGGTTGAGTGAAGTTCTGAGCATGGGGACTCGGCGAGTCTTAGGGTTGACTCGGCGAGTAGGGTCAGTCAGGGGTTGACTTTGACCTTGTCTTTGACCAAGGATTGACCAGTGGTTCCAGGGGTATTTTGGTAATTGTTGTTTATTGTTTGAGTTCAGTGCATTGATGGCGATCCAGAGGTGGAGATCGTATCAGTGATCGGAGCAGCTTGAGCTATCTGTTCAGTCGGCAGTTTCGAGGTGAGTTATCCTCACTATATCGTTAGGGTTTATGGCACCAATGCCAACCCTTTTATCGGATGGAAATCCGGGTAGTTGTCAGTTGTTATATGTTATGGGCCGGAAGGCAATACATGTTATGGGCCGGAAGGCATTACTATGTGGACCGGAAGGTCATGGCCTGGAAAGGCGTATGTATGCATTTAGTATGTTGACTGATTCATAGGCTAATGTTATGATAGTGACCGGCTAGACCGGTATCTTGTTAGAGTAATGCTATGATATGTGATCTGTTGGTCGATTGTTGTCTATGAACTGCTATATGATTGCTTGTTATGTTATATGTGCATTTTATGCTTATGGGCCGGAAGGCAATATGTTATGGGCCGGAAGGCGATTATGTTGTGTGATGGACCGGAAGGTCGGCGTGGGTAGGACCGGAAGGTTTACCCAGCAGGGACGGAAGTCCCCTGAGACACATGGACCGGAAGGTCAGGGCCTGGAAAGGCGTATAAGTGGTTGGTATTCTGGGGGTATCTCACTAAGCTTTCGGGCTTACAGTTGTGGTTTTATGTTTCAGGTTCTCAAGGGTCTGTGGCAAGGCAAAGGCGTGATCGTACTGTTCCTCGCGTTGGTGTTTTATGATATGAACCTGGGAAATTACTCTGTTAAATAATGTATTGAAAACCTTTTTGTAACAACGTTAATAAAATGGGTGATTTTGAAAAGTTTTAATTGTTTGGAAATTTTGGACGTTACAAGTTGGTATCAGAGCCTTGGTTTGAGTGAATTGGGGGAACATTCGTGTGACTCCAGTCTCAAATCGAGGAGGATTTTAAAAAGAGAAATTAAAATGGTTTTCAAATTTATTAAAAGGAGGACGCGGAGGTACGATCAGCCGGAGCCAGTAAGTAACCCCAAGATACCATACATGATATTTGTTTTATTGGGCTTGATAGAACAGCATGCTAGAGTTAGGCTAGGGATCTTCAGGAATTCATGATAATATTGCCTGATTTGTGATGCCTGTAGTCTAGGGTCCCTTATGGGATATTCTCAGTGTTCCTCTAGTGGTGAGGGTTGATAGTTGTTATGCATGTTCCCTAGGGTATTGTGGTAGTACTTCATACAAATATGGGTAGGTGTGGAAGGTAGTATGGGACCGTACTACTGAAAGCACAGGACCCATACGCGTATCAGGGAAACCATGGTCTCTGTGGTAGGGTTGCGAGAGTTGGATCCCAGGATTGTGGGAAGTGCATGAGATTGGTAGGGTGTCTTCGGTATGGATATTTCGAGGCATGATGATAGTGGATCCGGAACAGGATCGGGAGCTGGAGAGCGAGTTCCGGGTGGATCGGTGCTGCCGGAGGTTATCAATCAGACGAGCACGAGCGAGTTGGATGCGAGGATTCGCAAGATCCTGCGTGATGGGGTTGCTGCATTGTTCCGGGCTGAGTAGCCGGAATTGTTTGGGTCGATCAAGACCGCCATGATTGAGTATTTTGATGAGCGATATGCGGCTCTCGCAGAGACGGCTGCCGCGGTGGCTACAACGGCTGTAGCAGCGGCAAGGGGAGGAGCTAGTCGGGGTTTTCAGTATCGGGACTTCTAGTATACGAAGCCTCCCACATTCGATGGAGTTCAGGACCTGATTGTTGCCATGAGATGGTTATCAGACGTGGAGGGGTGTTTCTCCACGAGTTTATGCCCTGCTGATCAGAGGGTGAGGTGTGCTCTGGACCTATTGGGGATCGGGGCGAAGGATTGGTGGAGATTGACCACGGGGTCATATTCCGACGCGCAGAGGGCTGCGGTTTCAGGGGATCAGTTCAGAGAGATGTTCAGTACTCGCTATGTTCCGCAGGATGAGAGGGAGAGATTGGCTCGGGAGTCCCTTGAGCTGAAGCAGGATTCGGAGTCGGTGACTGAGATCACCAGGATGTTTATTGAGAGGGCGATGTTTTGCCCTGAGTTCGCTTCGGAGCAGGCTCAGATGTCCCGATATTTGAGTATGTTCAAAGGGGATATCAGACAGTTCGTGTCTGCGCAGAGGTGCGAGACCTTGTTGGTGTTGCAGGAGGCCGCCATGCGGCGTGAGTTAGAGGTTGAGTTGCAGTTGCATGAGTTGAGGCAGGCTCCGATGCAGTCGCAGCCAGCGCCAAAACGGTCCAGTACCGTTGATGTTAGAATGGGGGATCGGAGCAGCCACACTTGTGGGAAGTGTGGGAGGGGTCACACCGGAGTTTTGTTGGTCCGGTGGTGCATGCCGCAAGTGTGGAAAGGAGGGGCACTATGCGCGGGACTGTCGGCAGTCAGTGCCGATTCGGGATTTGAGGATTTTTTTATCATTGTCGGCAGGTTGGACATTGAGGGTCGACTGTCCACAGATTTCTGCAGGACCGGTGCAGGCTCTAGCACCGGCCACCTTGAGGTGTTCAGGAGGAGGACAGGATGGAGCGGAGCCCCAAGGGCTCAGGGTCGTGCTTATCAGCGTGCGGCAGAGGGAGACGGAGCAGTGCCGGAGGCAGCTGCGGGTATGATGCTTTCTTGATGTCTTGATTATCTTGCGTTGATTGTGGCGTATTGTGGTGCTGGTATCTTGTGCGGATTTCGATGCGGTATTCATTGTTTCGCGGGTTTGGCATGGTTATGGATTGGTGTTTCAGGTTTTCGCTTTGGCATTCGTTGTTCCCTGATGGTTTGGTATGGTTATAGTTGATGTTTTGGTGCTGGTATCCTTGTGCGAATTTTGATGCGGTATTCATCCTCTTGCAGGTTGTGGTTTGGTTATGGGTTATTGTTTGGGAATTCCGTTGGTTATCATTCGTGAGGGTTGATAGTGGAGATGCGGCACTGGGTTGAATGTCGGGTAGCATCTGCAGTCGTGGAGTGAATAATTGAAAGACCGGATTCTTTTGAGCGGATTGATCAGGGAGGAGATGTGTTTTGCTGAGGGTTGCTTATGCTTGTGGGAAGCAGTCAGTGTGTAAGTGTTCTCTTTGTGCAGGATTGTTCTGAAAGGTCGTTAACGACGATCGGTGGCTGTTAGTCAGTGCTTTAGGTAGGGGAGAATTGGAGAATTCTCCGGGAGATCGATGAGTATGTGAGGGTGCTTAGCTGTTGGGGTTCAGCAGTGTTCTGTCAGCTCAGAGTATAGGCTGACAAGAGCGAGCGTCGGGTATGCGGGGCGGGATACAGACCTAGAGCATTTGGTTGTGGAGGCCTGGGAGCAGGCCGGGATTAAGTTTGAGTAGGTAACCGGAGTTATGCGATCAGAGTATTTGTATGCTTGATGTACGTGATGGGTTGTACTGCATTAATCCCACAGGATTTATGTTGTGCATGTTTCTAGAGTTGGAACCGAAAGGTTCCCAGAGTTAGAACCTGAGGGTTCATAGAGTTTGGGTGTACGGACCCACAGAGATATAGCCTCGAGTGTCTAGTGAGTGTTATTAGAGTCGGTCTAGTCATGCTGGGGACTCTGATGGTATTGTTGGATCAGTTTGAGATTTCGGATTTTGTATGTTGCAGTGTGATTACATTGGAAGGTCTGGCCCCGGGTTAGTGATTTTGTTTAGTTGAGGTAGTGATTGGTGGAGTGGAGAGAGTGCATGGGCTTGAGAGCTCCTGCAATGAGAGCCATAGTATGTGGATAGCGGTTGCGCAAAAAGGGTGGTGTCGCTTGGGGCGAGCACCGTGGCACCGATTGGAGTGGCATTATGGCCAAGAGAGTTCCTTGGAAAAGGAAAAGAAAAAGGTGTGTAACTCCGAAAGGGAGTACAAGTTCACGAAGGTGAAAGCTGCAGAGCAGAGTTATGGTTAGAGTATTTCGAGTATGGTTTTGAGCATCGTGTTCGCGGCAGTGAAGTAGGAACCCATCCGGTTTGGGATGTCTGTCGAGGCTCAGAAGGGATGCAAGGGGAGAGAGAATCTTGAATTCTCAGTGTGATTCTGATCAGGGTATAGGGTGGATATTAGTGGTTCATCCTGGGAGATGTTCGAGGATATCATCAGTGTATCGGGTCTTCCAACCTGTGGGCGTTGGGGCTAGTTCAACATGTGTATGTGATTGCAAGAGGAGGACTCGTGAGAGGTGCTCTGAGAGTGAGAATGGGTCTCTCAGTCAGTCCGGAATGGACAAAGTGGGCTTTGGATCGGGGATCCGGTGGTTCATGGTTTCCTAACCCTCATGGGTCGAGTGATCGTTGAGATTTAGAGCAGAGTTGCATCTTGGGTAATTCTCGGTTGCAGAAAGTGATGGGTAGTACAGAGATCGTGCTTCAGTCGACAGAGCAGATTCAGCAGGTTAGACAGAGGTTATTGACCGCCAGAGCCGACAGAAAAGTTATGCAGACAGACGCCGGTCCGAGCTTGAGTTTCAGGTCGGCGACTTCGTACTCCTGAAGGTCTTTCCTTGGAAAGGAGTGATTCGATTCAGGAAGAGTGGCAAGTTGGGGCCCCGGTATATTGGGCCTTTTCATGTGATTGCGAGGGTAGGCCGGGTGGCCTACCGTTTGGAGTTGCCCACGGATTTGAGACAAATCCACGACATTTTTCATGTGTCGCAATTGAGAAAGTATATAGCCGATGAGTCGGTAATGGTCCCATTAGAAGACATTCAGGTGGATGCGAGCCTGAATTATGCCGAGAGACCAGTGGCCATCAGAGATCGGAAGATTAAGGTTCGGAGGAACAAGGAGGTACCTCTGGTGTTGGTTCAGTGGTAACACCGGAAGGGATCGGAAATGACTTGGGAGCCGGAGCGTAAGATGCGGGAGTAGAATCTGGAACTATTTTCAGAGTGAGACTTCGAGGGCGAAGTCTAGTCCTAGTGGGGGAGAGTTGTAATAGCTCGGAATTTCAGGTATTGATATAATTATGTTTTTGGGTGTTTTAAGAGGGGACTCGGCGAGTTGGAGCCTAGACTCGCCGAGTAGGATCGCAGATCTGGTCGCGGGTTCGCGACTGGACTCGACGAGTCCAGATATGGACTCGGCGAGTCTGCGCTGTTTAGCGAAAACCCTAACCGTTCAGGTTTGGGACGTATAAGAGGCACTTATTGGCCGTCATTGTTCATTTTAGCCTTCTGAGAAGAACCCTAAATCGATTGGGTGCATCTGGAGCAAAGTTCAAGGGCCATTGTTGATCTTGGAAGGGTTGTTGTGCAAGGAAGAGAAGGGCTTGGCTAAAGGAACAGCAAGGGAGTCACGTTCTGAGGATTTGGGGACACAGAGGGCACATTATTCAGGTAAGAATTCGAGTTATGCTCTGCTATGTTGATGTGTTTATGGAATTAGGGTTTGTGGAACCCTTTTGTGATTAGATTGAATGCTACCCTAGCCCCCCAAACGATTGTAACTCTGTATTGGGACCTTTGGAGGTCCAGAATGTCCCATGCCTGTACAATTTGGGAATTGATGAAGGTTTTGGATTGGAATCCTTATGCCTTAGGTCAATATGTATGTTATGAATCATGGGGTGTATCATGAGCACTGAAATGAGGACCTTACGTGATGGATCAGTCTAGGAAGGCCAGACCTATGAATGGTCGGAGCAGTTCTGACCTTAGGAAGCAGTTTGAGCAGTTGCATGGCATGGACTCGCCGAGTCCGATGAACAGACTCGGCGAGTAGCTTGAAGATTTACTGGGACTCGTCGAGTTGTTCTTCAGACTCGGCGAGTTGAGTCGGGGTGGCCCCGCGATTCTTCCAGGAGAAACTCGTCGAGTAAAAAGGGAATACTCGACGTGTAGGAAGGGAATCTTAAGGGATCGGTGAGTTAAGGGCGAGTGGACTCAGAGTGGTTGAACTCGGCGAGTTAGGTCGCGGGTTGAGTGAAGTTCTGAGCATGGGGACTCGGCGAGTCTTAGGGTTGACTCGGCGAGTAGGGTCAGTCAGGGGTTGACTTTGACCTTGTCTTTGACCAAGGATTGACCAGTGGTTCCAGGGGTATTTTGGTAATTGTTGTTTATTGTTTGAGTTCAGTGCATTGATGGCGATCCAGAGGTGGAGATCGTATCAGTGATCGGAGCAGCTTGAGCTATCTGTTCAGTCGGCAGTTTCGAGGTGAGTTATCCTCACTATATCGTTAGGGTTTATGGCACCAATGCCAACCCTTTTATCGGATGGAAATCCGGGTAGTTGTCAGTTGTTATATGTTATGGGCCGGAAGGCAATACATGTTATGGGCCGGAAGGCATTACTATGTGGACCGGAAGGTCATGGCCTGGAAAGGCGTATGTATGCATTTAGTATGTTGACTGATTCATAGGGTAATGTTATGATAGTGACCGGCTAGACCGGTATCTTGTTAGAGTAATGCTATGATATGTGATCTGTTGGTCGATTGTTGTCTATGAACTGCTATATGATTGCTTGTTATGTTATATGTGCATTTTATGCTTATGGGCCGGAAGGCAATATGTTATGGGCCGGAAGGCGATTATGTTGTGTGATGGACCGGAAGGTCGGCGTGGGTAGGACCGGAAGGTTTACCCAGCAGGGACGGAAGTCCCCTGAGACACATGGACCGGAAGGTCAGGGCCTGGAAAGGCGTATAAGTGGTTGGTATTCTGGGGGTATCTCACTAAGCTTTCGGGCTTACAATTGTGGTTTTATGTTTCAGGTTCTCAAGGGTCTGTGGCAAGGCAAAGGCGTGATCGTACTGTTCCTCGCGTTGGTGTTTTATGATATGAACCTGGGAAATTACTCTGTTAAATAATGTATTGAAAACCTTTTTGTAACAACGTTAATAAAATGGGTGATTTTGAAAAGTTTTAATTGTTTGGAAATTTTGGACGTTACATAAACCATACAAGGTAAACCCTTAGACAACTTCTAAAACTAGCAATTTGACTAAAAAAGTCAACACTCAAAGCCAACGGTCAAATTCAAAGTCAACATTCAACATTTCCATTAGTTGACACTCACGTCGTGAGCAGTCCTTGGTCACGTCGTGATAACGCACTCGGCCATATTCCAACTCAACTCGCTCCAACTCAGTCAACTCGGTCCCAGATAACCTGTGACATCCCCATATTCATGGCCAAAAAGACTGATTTTGTTTATGCTTTATAAAAATCAGAGTATCTCTTTTAGTCAAAAGGTTGCGGAATTTGTTCCCATTAAAACATGATAAATACATTATCAAAGAATTTCCAAAGAAAAGTATTTTTATTCATTTTAAAACATTTGGGATGTCATCGTCAATACAGAAACATAAGCATAAACAGAACTTACATTCATTATCACTAGTGATTTATATCTCCTTAATTTCTCGGTGTAATGTAATTTCATATCGACACATGTGATATAAATAAACTGAGTGGGTCAAGCTTGGGAGCCTGGTGAGCACATAGGGTTTTCAACCCACAATAAATAAGTTATTTAATTTCATCAATCAACAATAACCCGATTACTCGTTCCCGTTATCCTCACTTTACGTCCTTAAACACCTATCATAAGGGACCTATCCTCAGGATCATCATCGGGATGGACACTACTGCTAAGGGGGTTCCTCAGCAATAAATGTCCTAAAGGCAACCATGTGGGGGGATGGAGTATACCGATGAACACATCGTTCACAAACACCTACAGGTTGCGAGCCTGCTAGTGTTCCACTGGACTGTCTAGAAGAGTCTGTGGTCGTCATCCATACTCTGCTAGATGACAGAATCAACAGCATCAACATCGAGGCCTCTCATCAATTTATCACACATCACCTATTACATCTACCCATGTTTTACCCCAACATTTTCGTAAATATAAAATACATATACAGTTTAAATCATTGAAAACATGTATAAAAACGTTTATCCAACATAGATAGCAAGTATTCAGATAATATGACACATAACACGTAATTTATATAAAATACTTCATATCTATGTGTAAGCTGAAAGTAACTATGCACTCACATGATACGGTGATGACTCGGTCCTCGGACAGTACTTCGTAACTCTTAAAACAATTTTCCTCGACAAAACCTAATATCAATATCACTAGGGTTTAGTCTAACGTCAACCGCGACTAATTAATAGTCTAGTTATTATTATTATATAAGCATAAAATAACACTCAATATAACTCATAATAATAGCCCAAATAATTATTTTAAGCACCTAATAACATTACTACAATTATTTGAAAGCTATATTAACAATTGTGTAAGCATAGTTCACTTACAGCGGATTTTAAAGAAAACTGGGCTTTTCTCGGAGCAGCGTTTCGAAACCGAAAGGCCCTTTTTCTCGGGACTCCGGGAGCCTCGGGGCTCCTTTGGGTGCTACGGATTTTTCCTAGGGTTTAGGGGTGGTTTGTGGAGCTAGAGAGGGAATGAGTTTTGGTGTGGAAAACTCGGAAAGGCTCGCACCCTATTTATAGGCCGGAGGACCTTGGATTACGCTGGGTGTACCGAGGGTACGCTGGGCATACGCCTTGGATAAGGCCACCAGCTCAGATCCAGCTGTCTTCGTACGTCGGATGGATAAGGGAGAGGGTACGCGGGGCATACCGACTTCGGACGCGGGGCATATAAGAGGGCGGCGTGACGATCATCGGATGCGAGGCTAGATCACCGATGGATGGACTAGATCGCGCCACGCCATCAAGTTCTTATTAGACTTTGCAATTTTGACTACAAATTGTAAAATTCGTATCTTTTGCATACGAGCTCCGTTTTCGACGTTCTTTATATCCACGCGTAGGCGGGAACGTACTCTACAACTTTCGTTTAGACTCCGTTAGCTAATTTTGACTTTACTTTAAAATTTATATTATTAACAGGCCGGGACACGATTGGTCCGTTAAAAATTCATAACTTCTTCATTCGACGTCCGTTTTCGTCTGTCTTTTTTATCGTCACGCTAATTTTAACGAGATCTTCGATTCTCGTTTAGGTTGTGTCGGCTAAAAATCGCTCGATCTAATATTCGAACTTCGGGTTGTACACTGCTAAGCCGAAACTTCGAAAAATCATAACTTCCTCATACGAAGTCAGATTTGGTCGTTCTTTTTATGGACTCTCTTGGTTTATCGTATAATACAAATTTTATTCAGATCACTAAGGCTAAAAAGTCCTCTTTCGTAAATTCACTATTTACGTCTCCCGGTGTCGTGTCGGTTTTGCCGTAAAACTTCGACGGGCCATAACTTCTTCGTTATAACTTGGATTTCGGCGTTCTTTATATGTACGGAACCCTTGTGACATATTCTACAACTTGGTTAAGATTATTTATTCTAAATAATCTTTTGTTGAAAGGTCATTTTCGACCCCTATTATCTCAAAATTGACTAGCTTGGATCTACGGGCGTTACATAACCCACTCAGCAGACCTCACGACATGAACCTTCCTTGGTCACGTCGTGAGATCAGTCCATCGAAACAATCATGTAAAAACCACTATCACATTGTGACACTCCTTATGTCACATCGTGAGTCACGTATGACGCTAAATCCTAATTTATTAAGTCCTTAATCCAATAAGTCATCCATTCCAACTTTACATAGTGGTTTCATACATCAACAGCAACATAAAAATATTTGCTTTATGGACATGCATGCCCAATGCATATCTTGAACATGATTAGGTCAAAATGGTGAAAACGAGATCCAAATCTTATTCATGGGACCAAAACCCAACCAAACCATAGATCTAGCACACCAAACCTCAAAGGGGCCTCATGGATCCATAAAGTTGCCAACTTTATGGAATCTGTAACGCCTGTGTTTCCGGGCTTGCCGTTTTTAGCAATATAATAGTCTAGGTTAACCTTTGTAACCCGTTTTGAAATAATAAGAATGTATTATTTGAGTATTATGTGTTTTGTGCTTAATTGCTTAATTACGTGGTCTGATTAATTAAGAACAAAAATAAGCGTCAAAATTTAAGAGTGAAATAAACTTAACATCTTTGGTTAATGTTGTAGTAGTCGAAACGAGGTTTCCGAATATATATAGAACGCCCAAATCTGACTTCGTATGAGGAAGTTATGATTTATTGAAGTTCCGGCTTAGCAGTATACAGCCTGTTATACTCGAATTGAGAACGAGCGGTTGTTAGCCGAAGCAATCTAAATGAGAATCGAAGATCTCATTGTTGGTATCGAAGCGATAAAAAGTTAGGCGAGAACGGACGTCAAACGAAGAAGTTATGAATTTATAACGAAAGTTTCTGTCGCGGCCTATTAAAAATAATTAATAAAAATAAAGTCAAAATTAGCCGACGGAGTCTAAACGGAAGTCGTAGAGCATGGTCTCACCTTCGCGTGGATATAAAGAACGTCGAAAACGGAGTTCGTATGAAGAAGTTATGAATTTCCGAAGTTTATTAATCATTTAGTAATTAAATTTAATTATAAATCGAAGGTATTATCCGAAGCCGTGTCACCGGTGTAATCCGGAGTACGCCCCGCGTACGAGGTTACGCTATCGCGTAACTCCGATAGTGTCGACACTTCGGATGACGCATGCAATGACGATTTCGGACGCGTACGCGCTGCATACGCCTGTACGCCCCGCGTACTCCGAGGCTCCAGCCTCTATATAAAGGATCCGAAGACAGCCTCATTTCTTGTTCATTTTCTTCTCTTCTCTCTAGTCTTTTGCATCGTTTTTCGTGCCGAAGCTACCCCGAAGCCCCGGTATCATACTCTAGCCCCGAGGCAAGTCCCGAGACCCCGAAGATCCCGAGAAGCGCGGTTCCCGAGCCGAAGCTCTGCTCGCGAGAAGTTCGATTTTCGAAGAGATCTTCCAGATCTGCTGAGGAATACTACTTCTATAAGCCGTAGTGCTGTCGGATCGTCTTCTGATCAAGTGAGTGTGTAGTTATTTCTTCTAATACAATAATACGAAGTATTTTATATAAAAATACGTGCTATGTGTATATATTTGGTTGTGTTATGTGTGAATGAGTATTCACTCTCTTCTATCTTATAGATCTGCTTATTTCTTTATGAGATATGTGTTATGTGTGTGTGCCTCATCTGTTATGTGACATATGTGTTGATTAAAGCATGCTATACAGGTTTTCTTTAAACTATGTATGAAAATATATATTTTTATCTACTAATATGTTGGGTAGAACATGGGTAGATAGTTGGTGTGTAATAAACAGATGAGAGGCCTCGTTGTTGTTGTTGTTGTTGATCTAGTTATTCAGCGGAGTATGGATAACGACCACGGACTCTTTCTAGACAGTCCAGTGGAACGCTAGCAGGTTCATAACCTGTAGGTGTTGTGAACGATGTGTTCACTGGTGTACTCTATCCCCCTCATGGTTGCCTTTAGGATATCTATTGTTGAGGAAACCCCTTCGCAGTGATGTCCGTCCCGATGAAAATCCTAGATTAGGTCCCTTGAGATAGTTGTTTTAGGGACGTAAAGTGAGGATAACGGGAATGGGTAATCGGGATAGTGATTGGTTGGTGAAATTAAATATAACTTATTTATTGTGGGTTGAAAACCCTATATGCTCACCAGGCTCCCAAGCCTGACCCACTCAGTTTTATTTGTATTACAGGAAGTGGCACAAGGGCGTAAGATGGATGGATCATCTTGTTGTTTTGTTTACAAGTCTGTATATGTATATATTTGTTGAATGACTTGTAATGTTTATCGTTTATGCTTTATGGTCTGTATCGGAACATGACATCCCGAGTTTTGATTATATAATGAAATGCATCTCTTGATGAAATGCTTTGATAAATATTATTTTATCATGTTTTGTTTTGGGAACAAATTCCGCAACTCTTTCAAATCAAAAGGATTTCCTCTGAAAATATTTAAAAGCATAAATGAAAATCGGTCTTTTCTGGCTGAGATTTTGGGGATGTCACAGTTGGTATCAGAGCATTAGTTTAAGCGAACTAGGAATTTGTAGGATTTCTAGACTTAAACTTAGAATGCTAAATGTAATGATGAGATGTGTGTCTGTTGGATTTTAGACACGAGCACTAGTTTATTTTAGGAAAGTTGCCTAAAATGCTTTTATGTGCTAAATGTTATATGTTGCCATATATGATATTATTTGTTCGGATCTACGGTTTGTTGCCAACCGGATCTGAAGGTTTATGTGTTTAGGATTCTAAGCGTATGTATACGATATTAGAACTAGCATGTAATCGTTTGGAGTAATTAGGTGAAATTATTCGGTGTGTAGATCAAAAATGGTGAGAACAAGGAGTGGCGTTGGAAACGCAGATGAAAACAGGAATCAACCGCCAGTGATTGAGCAAATACTTGTTGTAGCAGCAGCACCAGAACCAATAACAATGGCTGCGGTGCAAGCCATGATTCGGGCTATGCTAGCCGAACAAAGGGAGGAGATGCGACAAATGTTGCATAATAATAGGGATGAACCTATCATACCTATTGAGGAACCGGAATTGATTCCCGAGCAATCGGAGGAAGGGAACAATAGTCGCATGGTGAGTCAAGTTGGGACTCAAGAGGAACGAAGGAACGATCCGGAAAGGAGAAACAACAAGGATGGGCGTATGTACAAGAATTTGTTGGGCGCCAAACCGCCAAGTCTTTCTGGGAGCCCAAAGCCTGTTGAGATAATGGATTAGATCTCCGAAATGGAGATGGTATTTGAAAGTTGCGACTGTAGCAACAAACAGAAAACCGTATTTGCGGTTAGACAACTGAAGACTGGAGTCTTGAGTTGGTGGAAGTTGTTGGCAGATACTATGCCACGAGGAGAAGCCCTGAAAATGTCATGGGAGGAGTTCTTGGAACAGCTGAGGGTGCAGTATTGTTCAGAGATAGATCTGATTGATCTGAACAATGAGTTCCAAAACTTGAAGAAAGGGAAGATGAGCATAGATGACTATGCTACTGCATTTACTGAGAAGATGAAGTTGTTTCCGTACCTAGTGCCGACGGAACTCTCCAAGATTGAGAGGTTTGCTAACGGACTGCCTGCTGACTTTGGTCCGACAGTCAAAATGGCAACCACTCTGAAAACGGCTGTTCGTGCAGCTAAGAATGTGGAGGCCCAGCAGAAGGAAAAGGGTCTGGAAAGAATCGATGTTGGTGAGAAGAGGAAGTTCGATGGAACTTCAGGGTCCAACAAGAAAAACAAGTTCTCGAAGTCTGGTTTGAGGGGAGGTGGAGGTGACGCGAAATGGTGCGAAAAATGTAAGAAGAAGCATAATGGAAGATGTGAGGTGGCGAACACATGCTACAAGTGTGGAAAGCCAGGGCACTATGCCAATGAGTGTACCCTCACAAAGAAAGTTTGCTATGGTTGTGGTGAGGAGGGTCATATGTCGAGGGACTGCCCGTAAAAGAAGGAGGCAGCTAGACCCAACATTCCGCCAAAGCCAAAGGCGAGAGCATTCCAGATGAAACTGGAAGCTGCTAAAGATGAAGCTGATGTCGCTTTAGGTACCTTTCTCGTTAACGAATTGCCTGCCCAAATTTTATTTGATTCTGGAGCCAACTACTCCTTTATATCGCATGAATTTGGTAGAAAGCTAGCTTTGCCTGTTGTTAGACTAGATAATGCTTTATTAGTCGAAGTTGCTAGTGGCAAGTTTGTACCTGTTAGCTATCGCATGAAAAACATCTTAATTGATCTGAATGGGAATAAGTTCCACGAGGAATTATTGCCTATCGAACTTAATGGTTTCGACATCGTATTGGGAATGGATTGGCTTAGCGCCAACGACGCCGAAATTTTATGCAAGAAGAAAATAGTCAAAGTAAACCTGCCTGGGAAAGATTCGTTTATGGTGTATGGAGATAAACGCAGAGTGAATTCTGGAATCATTTCATTGATGAAAGCCAGAAAATGTTTGACCAAGGGGTGTACATCGTATTTAGCATTCGTGATTGATGCTAAGAAGGAAAAGAAGGTGATGCAGAATATTCCAGTTGTGTGTGATTATCCGGAAGTATTTCCCGAAGATCTTCCTGGATTACCGCCTGATCGACAAGTGGAATTCCGTATTGACTTGTTGCCAGGAACAACGCCAATTGCAAAAGCACCTTATCGATTAGCACCGACGGAGATGAAGGAGCTAATGATGCAACTTCAGGAGTTATTGGACAACGGTTTCATTAGACCTAGTTCATCACCCTGGGGAGCTCCGGTGTTATTTGTAAAGAAGAAAGATGGAAGTATGAGAATGTGCATTGATTACAGAGAGCTGAACAAAGCAACAATAAAGAATAGATATCCGTTGCCGAGGATTGATGACCTGTTTGATCAATTGCAAGGTTCGAGCTATTTCTCGAAGATCGATCTTAGGTCAGGATATCATCAGCTAAAAGTAAGAGAGCAAGATATCGAGAAGACTGCATTCAGAACTAGATATGGACACTACGAGTTCTTGGTTATGTCGTTTGGACTAACCAATGCTCCAGCAGCGTTCATGGATTTGATGAATAGGGTTTGTAACCCGTTCCTTGATAAATCCGTGATAGTGTTCATAGACGACATTCTGATTTACTCGAAAAGCCAGGAGGAGCATGGCAGACACTTGCGAGAAGTGTTAGAAGTCTTGAAGAAGGAGAAGCTGTATGCTAAGTTCTCCAAATGTGATTTTTGGATTCGTGAAGTCCAATTCTTGGGTCACGTGGTCAACCAAGAAGGGATAATGGTTGATCCAGCGAAGATCGAAGCTGTGACGAAGTGGGAACAACCGAAAAGTCCCACGGAGATTCGAAGCTTTTTAGGATTAGCCGGATATTACCGAAGGTTTATCCAAGGCTTTTCTTCGATCGCTAGTCCATTGTCAGCTTTGACCCACAAAGGAGCTACTTATGCTTGGGGTGAGAAGCATCAGGAAGCATTTGAGAAGCTAAAGAAGAAGCTATGCGAGGCACCGATACTTTCTCTACCCGATGGAGTTGAAGACTTCGCTGTCTATAGCGATGCGTCTGGTGTTGGATTGGGTTGTGTTTTGACCCAAAGAGAAAAGGTGATAGCATATGCGTCTCGACAGCTGAAAGAGCATGAAAAGAATTACCCGACTCATGATTTGGAGTTGGCAGCGGTAGTTTTCGCTCTGAAAATATGGAGGCATTACCTCTATGGCACGAAGTGCAAACTTTTCACGGATCATAAGAGTCTCCAATATCTCTTTAATCAGAAGGAATTGAATATGAGGCAACGACGTTGGCTAGAATTACTTAAAGACTATGACTGCGAGATACTTTACCACCCCGGTAAAGCAAATGTTGTTGCTGATGCTCTCAGTCGGAAAGTCAATCCTGAAAGGAAAAGGCCAAGAGCGTTGAGAATTGAAGTTGTCTCAACTATTTTGGAAAGTATAAAGAAAGCTCAGAGCGAAGCTTCTGAGAAGAATGACAGAAAGGAGGAACGTTTGGGCAAAACGTTGGTGTTCGGTGTAAACAGTCATGGACTGAAGGTGTTCCATGATCGGATTTGGATACCTAAGACAGGAGGAGTCAGAGATCTTCTGATGGAAGAAGCTCACAAGACCATGTACTCGATTCATCCGGGTAGCACTAAAATGTATAGGGACCTGAAACCCTACTACTGGTGGCCGACGATGAAGCTTGATGTTGCAAAGTATGTGGCCGAGTGTGTGACTTGTGCGAGAGTCAAGACACAACATCAGAAACCGTACGGGAGTTTAGAACCTTTGCCTGTGCCTATGGGTAAGTGGGAAGACATTGCTATGGATTTTGTCACTAAACTGCCCAGAACAAAGAATGGTCACGACATGATTTGGGTGGTCGTTGATCGATTCACTAAGAGTGCGCATTTCATAGCGGCCAGGGAGAAATGGTCTATGGAGAAGCTTGCGAATTCTTACGTGAAGGAAATTGTGAGGCTTCACGGTGTTTCGTTAACGATTGTGTCGGATCGTGATAGCCGTTTCACATCGAGGTTTTGGAAAAGTCTACAAGAGGAATTGGGTACCAAGTTGTGTTTAAGTACAGCTTACCATCCGCAGACTGATGGTCAGAGTGAAAGAACGATACAAACACTTGAAGATATGCTGAGAGCATGTACTCTGGAATTCCTAGGTAATTGGGATGAACATTTACCGTTGGTAGAATTTTCCTATAATAATAGTTTTCACTCGAGCATAAAGATGGCACCTTACCAAGCTTTGTATGGACAGAAGTGTCGTACGCCGTCTTGTTGGCTTGAGGCTGGGGAAAAGCAGTTTATGGGACCGGAGTTGGTTCATCAAACTGCTGAAAAGTTGAAAATAATTAGGGAAAGAATATTAGCGGCTCAGGATCGTCAAAAGAGCTATGCTGACAAGAAGCGGAGACCGATAACTTTTGAGGTTGGGGATTCGGTTTTGCTTAAAGTCTCGCCGTGGAAGGGACTTATAAGATTTGGTAAAAGGGGAAAGTTGAGTCCAAGGTTTATTGGACCGTTTAAAGTTCTTCAGAGGATTGGGAACCAAGCTTACAAGCTCGAACTACCAGAAGAACTGAATGGAATTCATAACACTTTTCATGTGTGTTATTTGAGGAAGTTCACGGGAGAAGTTCCCGACATAATTCCAATTTCTGAATTGAGAATTGATGAGAACAAAAGGTTGATTGAAGAACCAGAGGCAATTGTTGACCGAAAGACTAAGAAATTGCGACACAAGATGGTTGGGTTAGTGCTTGTCCGATGGAAACACACGAATGGGCCGAATCTCACCTGGGAGACGGAGAGTGACATGATGAGTCGCTATCCGCATTTGTTTGTTGATGTGTGATTCCGGGGACGGAATCATTCTAAGGTGGAGAGAATTGTAACGCCTGTGTTTCCGGGCTTGCCGTTTTTAGCAATATAATAGTCTAGGTTAACCTTTGTAACCCGTTTTGAAATAATAAGAATGTATTATTTGAGTATTATGTGTTTTGTGCTTAATTGCTTAATTACGTGGTCTGATTAATTAAGAACAAAAATAAGCGTCAAAATTTAAGAGTGAAATAAACTTAACATCTTTGGTTAATGTTGTAGTAGTCGAAACGAGGTTTCCGAATATATATAGAACGCCCAAATCTGACTTCGTATGAGGAAGTTATGATTTATTGAAGTTCCGGCTTAGCAGTATACAGCCTGTTATACTCGAATTGAGAACGAGCGGTTGTTAGCCGAAGCAATCTAAATGAGAATCGAAGATCTCATTGTTGGTATCGAAGCGATAAAAAGTTAGGCGAGAACGGACGTCAAACGAAGAAGTTATGAATTTATAACGAAAGTTTCTGTCGCGGCCTATTAAAAATAATTAATAAAAATAAAGTCAAAATTAGCCGACGGAGTCTAAACGGAAGTCGTAGAGCATGGTCTCACCTTCGCGTGGATATAAAGAACGTCGAAAACGGAGTTCGTATGAAGAAGTTATGAATTTCCGAAGTTTATTAATCATTTAGTAATTAAATTTAATTATAAATCGAAGGTATTATCCGAAGCCGTGTCACCGGTGTAATCCGGAGTACGCCCCGCGTACGAGGTTACGCTATCGCGTAACTCCGATAGTGTCGACACTTCGGATGACGCATGCAATGACGATTTCGGACGCGTACGCGCTGCATACGCCTGTACGCCCCGCGTACTCCGAGGCTCCAGCCTCTATATAAAGGATCCGAAGACAGCCTCATTTCTTGTTCATTTTCTTCTCTTCTCTCTAGTCTTTTGCATCGTTTTTCGTGCCGAAGCTACCCCGAAGCCCCGGTATCATACTCTAGCCCCGAGGCAAGTCCCGAGACCCCGAAGATCCCGAGAAGCGCGGTTCCCGAGCCGAAGCTCTGCTCGCGAGAAGTTCGATTTTCGAAGAGATCTTCCAGATCTGCTGAGGAATACTACTTCTATAAGCCGTAGTGCTGTCGGATCGTCTTCTGATCAAGTGAGTGTGTAGTTATTTCTTCTAATACAATAATACGAAGTATTTTATATAAAAATACGTGCTATGTGTATATATTTGGTTGTGTTATGTGTGAATGAGTATTCACTCTCTTCTATCTTATAGATCTGCTTATTTCTTTATGAGATATGTGTTATGTGTGTGTGCCTCATCTGTTATGTGACATATGTGTTGATTAAAGCATGCTATACAGGTTTTCTTTAAACTATGTATGAAAATATATATTTTTATCTACTAATATGTTGGGTAGAACATGGGTAGATAGTTGGTGTGTAATAAACAGATGAGAGGCCTCGTTGTTGTTGTTGTTGTTGATCTAGTTATTCAGCGGAGTATGGATAACGACCACGGACTCTTTCTAGACAGTCCAGTGGAACGCTAGCAGGTTCATAACCTGTAGGTGTTGTGAACGATGTGTTCACTGGTGTACTCTATCCCCCTCATGGTTGCCTTTAGGATATCTATTGTTGAGGAAACCCCTTCGCAGTGATGTCCGTCCCGATGAAAATCCTAGATTAGGTCCCTTGAGATAGTTGTTTTAGGGACGTAAAGTGAGGATAACGGGAATGGGTAATCGGGATAGTGATTGGTTGGTGAAATTAAATATAACTTATTTATTGTGGGTTGAAAACCCTATATGCTCACCAGGCTCCCAAGCCTGACCCACTCAGTTTTATTTGTATTACAGGAAGTGGCACAAGGGCGTAAGATGGATGGATCATCTTGTTGTTTTGTTTACAAGTCTGTATATGTATATATTTGTTGAATGACTTGTAATGTTTATCGTTTATGCTTTATGGTCTGTATCGGAACATGACATCCCGAGTTTTGATTATATAATGAAATGCATCTCTTGATGAAATGCTTTGATAAATATTATTTTATCATGTTTTGTTTTGGGAACAAATTCCGCAACTCTTTCAAATCAAAAGGATTTCCTCTGAAAATATTTAAAAGCATAAATGAAAATCGGTCTTTTCTGGCTGAGATTTTGGGGATGTCACAGTTGGTATCAGAGCATTAGTTTAAGCGAACTAGGAATTTGTAGGATTTCTAGACTTAAACTTAGAATGCTAAATGTAATGATGAGATGTGTGTCTGTTGGATTTTAGACACGAGCACTAGTTTATTTTAGGAAAGTTGCCTAAAATGCTTTTATGTGCTAAATGTTATATGTTGCCATATATGATATTATTTGTTCGGATCTACGGTTTGTTGCCAACCGGATCTGAAGGTTTATGTGTTTAGGATTCTAAGCGTATGTATACGATATTAGAACTAGCATGTAATCGTTTGGAGTAATAAGGTGAAATTATTCGGTGTGTAGATCAAAAATGGTGAGAACAAGGAGTGGCGTTGGAAACGCAGATGAAAACAGGAATCAACCGCCAGTGATTGAGCAAATACCTGTTGTAGCAGCAGCACCAGAACCAATAACAATGGCTGCGGTGCAAGCCATGATTCGGGCTATGCTAGCCGAACAAAGGGAGGAGATGCGACAAATGTTGCATAATAATAGGGATGAACCTATCATACCTATTGAGGAACCGGAATTGATTCCCGAGCAATCGGAGGAAGGGAACAATAGTCGCATGGTGAGTCAATTTGGGACTCAAGAGGAACGAAGGAACGATCCGGAAAGGAGAAACAACAAGGATGAGCGTATGTACAAGAATTTCTTGGGCGCCAAACCGCCAAGTCTTTCTGGGAGCCCAAAGCCTGTTGAGATAATGGATTAGATCTCCGAAATGGAGATGGTATTTGAAAGTTGCGACTGTAGCAACAAACAGAAAACCGTATTTGCGGTTAGACAACTGAAGACTGGAGTCTTGAGTTGGTGGAAGTTGTTGGCAGATACTATGCCACGAGGAGAAGCCCTGAAAATGTCATGGGAGGAGTTCTTGGAACAGCTGAGGGTGCAGTATTGTTCAGAGATAGATCTGATTGATCTGAACAATGAGTTCCAAAACTTGAAGAAAGGGAAGATGAGCATAGATGACTATGCTACTGCATTTACTGAGAAGATGAAGTTGTTTCCGTACCTAGTGCCGACGGAACTCTCCAAGATTGAGAGGTTTGCTAACGGACTGCCTGCTGACTTTGGTCCGACAGTCAAAATGGCAACCACTCTGAAAACGGCTGTTCGTGCAGCTAAGAATGTGGAGGCCCAGCAGAAGGAAAAGGGTCTGGAAAGAATCGATGTTGGTGAGAAGAGGAAGTTCGATGGAACTTCAGGGTCCAACAAGAAAAACAAGTTCTCGAAGTCTGGTTTGAGGGGAGGTGGAGGTGACGCGAAATGGTGCGAAAAATGTAAGAAGAAGCATAATGGAAGATGTGAGGTGGCGAACACATGCTACAAGTGTGGAAAGCCAGGGCACTATGCCAATGAGTGTACCCTCACAAAGAAAGTTTGCTATGGTTGTGGTGAGGAGGGTCATATGTCGAGGGACTGCCCGTAAAAGAAGGAGGCAGCTAGACCCAACATTCCGCCAAAGCCAAAGGCGAGAGCATTCCAGATGAAACTGGAAGCTGCTAAAGATGAAGCTGATGTCGCTTTAGGTACCTTTCTCGTTAACGAATTGCCTGCCCAAATTTTATTTGATTCTGGAGCCAACTACTCCTTTATATCGCATGAATTTGGTAGAAAGCTAGCTTTGCCTGTTGTTAGACTAGATAATGCTTTATTAGTCGAAGTTGCTAGTGGCAAGTTTGTACCTGTTAGCTATCGCATGAAAAACATCTTAATTGATCTGAATGGGAATAAGTTCCACGAGGAATTATTGCCTATCGAACTTAATGGTTTCGACATCGTATTGGGAATGGATTGGCTTAGCGCCAACGACGCCGAAATTTTATGCAAGAAGAAAATAGTCAAAGTAAACCTGCCTGGGAAAGATTCGTTTATGGTGTATGGAGATAAACGCAGAGTGAATTCTGGAATCATTTCATTGATGAAAGCCAGAAAATGTTTGACCAAGGGGTGTACATCGTATTTAGCATTCGTGATTGATGCTAAGAAGGAAAAGAAGGTGATGCAGAATATTCCAGTTGTGTGTGATTATCCGGAAGTATTTCCCGAAGATCTTCCTGGATTACCGCCTGATCGACAAGTGGAATTCCGTATTGACTTGTTGCCAGGAACAACGCCAATTGCAAAAGCACCTTATCGATTAGCACCGACGGAGATGAAGGAGCTAATGATGCAACTTCAGGAGTTATTGGACAACGGTTTCATTAGACCTAGTTCATCACCCTGGGGAGCTCCGGTGTTATTTGTAAAGAAGAAAGATGGAAGTATGAGAATGTGCATTGATTACAGAGAGCTGAACAAAGCAACAATAAAGAATAGATATCCGTTGCCGAGGATTGATGACCTGTTTGATCAATTGCAAGGTTCGAGCTATTTCTCGAAGATCGATCTTAGGTCAGGATATCATCAGCTAAAAGTAAGAGAGCAAGATATCGAGAAGACTGCATTCAGAACTAGATATGGACACTACGAGTTCTTGGTTATGTCGTTTGGACTAACCAATGCTCCAGCAGCGTTCATGGATTTGATGAATAGGGTTTGTAACCCGTTCCTTGATAAATCCGTGATAGTGTTCATAGACGACATTCTGATTTACTCGAAAAGCCAGGAGGAGCATGGCAGACACTTGCGAGAAGTGTTAGAAGTCTTGAAGAAGGAGAAGCTGTATGCTAAGTTCTCCAAATGTGATTTTTGGATTCGTGAAGTCCAATTCTTGGGTCACGTGGTCAACCAAGAAGGGATAATGGTTGATCCAGCGAAGATCGAAGCTGTGACGAAGTGGGAACAACCGAAAAGTCCCACGGAGATTCGAAGCTTTTTAGGATTAGCCGGATATTACCGAAGGTTTATCCAAGGCTTTTCTTCGATCGCTAGTCCATTGTCAGCTTTGACCCACAAAGGAGCTACTTATGCTTGGGGTGAGAAGCATCAGGAAGCATTTGAGAAGCTAAAGAAGAAGCTATGCGAGGCACCGATACTTTCTCTACCCGATGGAGTTGAAGACTTCGCTGTCTATAGCGATGCGTCTGGTGTTGGATTGGGTTGTGTTTTGACCCAAAGAGAAAAGGTGATAGCATATGCGTCTCGACAGCTGAAAGAGCATGAAAAGAATTACCCGACTCATGATTTGGAGTTGGCAGCGGTAGTTTTCGCTCTGAAAATATGGAGGCATTACCTCTATGGCACGAAGTGCAAACTTTTCACGGATCATAAGAGTCTCCAATATCTCTTTAATCAGAAGGAATTGAATATGAGGCAACGACGTTGGCTAGAATTACTTAAAGACTATGACTGCGAGATATTTTACCACCCCGGTAAAGCAAATGTTGTTGCTGATGCTCTCAGTCGGAAAGTCAATCCTGAAAGGAAAAGGCCAAGAGCGTTGAGAATTGAAGTTGTCTCAACTATTTTGGAAAGTATAAAGAAAGCTCAGAGCGAAGCTTCTGAGAAGAATGACAGAAAGGAGGAACGTTTGGGCAAAACGTTGGTGTTCGGTGTAAACAGTCATGGACTGAAGGTGTTCCATGATCGGATTTGGATACCTAAGACAGGAGGAGTCAGAGATCTTCTGATGGAAGAAGCTCACAAGACCATGTACTCGATTCATCCGGGTAGCACTAAAATGTATAGGGACCTGAAACCCTACTACTGGTGGCCGACGATGAAGCTTGATGTTGCAAAGTATGTGGCCGAGTGTGTGACTTGTGCGAGAGTCAAGACACAACATCAGAAACCGTACGGGAGTTTAGAACCTTTGCCTGTGCCTATGGGTAAGTGGGAAGACATTGCTATGGATTTTGTCACTAAACTGCCCAGAACAAAGAATGGTCACGACATGATTTGGGTGGTCGTTGATCGATTCACTAAGAGTGCGCATTTCATAGCGGCCAGGGAGAAATGGTCTATGGAGAAGCTTGCGAATTCTTACGTGAAGGAAATTGTGAGGCTTCACGGTGTTTCGTTAACGATTGTGTCGGATCGTGATAGCCGTTTCACATCGAGGTTTTGGAAAAGTCTACAAGAGGAATTGGGTACCAAGTTGTGTTTAAGTACAGCTTACCATCCGCAGACTGATGGTCAGAGTGAAAGAACGATACAAACACTTGAAGATATGCTGAGAGCATGTACTCTGGAATTCCTAGGTAATTGGGATGAACATTTACCGTTGGTAGAATTTTCCTATAATAATAGTTTTCACTCGAGCATAAAGATGGCACCTTACCAAGCTTTGTATGGACAGAAGTGTCGTACGCCGTCTTGTTGGCTTGAGGCTGGGGAAAAGCAGTTTATGGGACCGGAGTTGGTTCATCAAACTGCTGAAAAGTTGAAAATAATTAGGGAAAGAATATTAGCGGCTCAGGATCGTCAAAAGAGCTATGCTGACAAGAAGCGGAGACCGATAACTTTTGAGGTTGGGGATTCGGTTTTGCTTAAAGTCTCGCCGTGGAAGGGACTTATAAGATTTGGTAAAAGGGGAAAGTTGAGTCCAAGGTTTATTGGACCGTTTAAAGTTCTTCAGAGGATTGGGAACCAAGCTTACAAGCTCGAACTACCAGAAGAACTGAATGGAATTCATAACACTTTTCATGTGTGTTATTTGAGGAAGTTCACGGGAGAAGTTCCCGACATAATTCCAATTTCTGAATTGAGAATTGATGAGAACAAAAGGTTGATTGAAGAACCAGAGGCAATTGTTGACCGAAAGACTAAGAAATTGCGACACAAGATGGTTGGGTTAGTGCTTGTCCGATGGAAACACACGAATGGGCCGAATCTCACCTGGGAGACGGAGAGTGACATGATGAGTCGCTATCCGCATTTGTTTGTTGATGTGTGATTCCGGGGACGGAATCATTCTAAGGTGGAGAGAATTGTAACGCCTGTGTTTCCGGGCTTGCCGTTTTTAGCAATATAATAGTCTAGGTTAACCTTTGTAACCCGTTTTGAAATAATAAGAATGTATTATTTGAGTATTATGTGTTTTGTGCTTAATTGCTTAATTACGTGGTCTGATTAATTAAGAACAAAAATAAGCGTCAAAATTTAAGAGTGAAATAAACTTAACATCTTTGGTTAATGTTGTAGTAGTCGAAACGAGGTTTCCGAATATATATAGAACGCCCAAATCTGACTTCGTATGAGGAAGTTATGATTTATTGAAGTTCCGGCTTAGCAGTATACAGCCTGTTATACTCGAATTGAGAACGAGCGGTTGTTAGCCGAAGCAATCTAAATGAGAATCGAAGATCTCATTGTTGGTATCGAAGCGATAAAAAGTTAGGCGAGAACGGACGTCAAACGAAGAAGTTATGAATTTATAACGAAAGTTTCTGTCGCGGCCTATTAAAAATAATTAATAAAAATAAAGTCAAAATTAGCCGACGGAGTCTAAACGGAAGTCGTAGAGCATGGTCTCACCTTCGCGTGGATATAAAGAACGTCGAAAACGGAGTTCGTATGAAGAAGTTATGAATTTCCGAAGTTTATTAATCATTTAGTAATTAAATTTAATTATAAATCGAAGGTATTATCCGAAGCCGTGTCACCGGTGTAATCCGGAGTACGCCCCGCGTACGAGGTTACGCTATCGCGTAACTCCGATAGTGTCGACACTTCGGATGACGCATGCAATGACGATTTCGGACGCGTACGCGCTGCATACGCCTGTACGCCCCGCGTACTCCGAGGCTCCAGCCTCTATATAAAGGATCCGAAGACAGCCTCATTTCTTGTTCATTTTCTTCTCTTCTCTCTAGTCTTTTGCATCGTTTTTCGTGCCGAAGCTACCCCGAAGCCCCGGTATCATACTCTAGCCCCGAGGCAAGTCCCGAGACCCCGAAGATCCCGAGAAGCGCGGTTCCCGAGCCGAAGCTCTGCTCGCGAGAAGTTCGATTTTCGAAGAGATCTTCCAGATCTGCTGAGGAATACTACTTCTATAAGCCGTAGTGCTGTCGGATCGTCTTCTGATCAAGTGAGTGTGTAGTTATTTCTTCTAATACAATAATACGAAGTATTTTATATAAAAATACGTGCTATGTGTATATATTTGGTTGTGTTATGTGTGAATGAGTATTCACTCTCTTCTATCTTATAGATCTGCTTATTTCTTTATGAGATATGTGTTATGTGTGTGTGCCTCATCTGTTATGTGACATATGTGTTGATTAAAGCATGCTATACAGGTTTTCTTTAAACTATGTATGAAAATATATATTTTTATCTACTAATATGTTGGGTAGAACATGGGTAGATAGTTGGTGTGTAATAAACAGATGAGAGGCCTCGTTGTTGTTGTTGTTGTTGATCTAGTTATTCAGCGGAGTATGGATAACGACCACGGACTCTTTCTAGACAGTCCAGTGGAACGCTAGCAGGTTCATAACCTGTAGGTGTTGTGAACGATGTGTTCACTGGTGTACTCTATCCCCCTCATGGTTGCCTTTAGGATATCTATTGTTGAGGAAACCCCTTCGCAGTGATGTCCGTCCCGATGAAAATCCTAGATTAGGTCCCTTGAGATAGTTGTTTTAGGGACGTAAAGTGAGGATAACGGGAATGGGTAATCGGGATAGTGATTGGTTGGTGAAATTAAATATAACTTATTTATTGTGGGTTGAAAACCCTATATGCTCACCAGGCTCCCAAGCCTGACCCACTCAGTTTTATTTGTATTACAGGAAGTGGCACAAGGGCGTAAGATGGATGGATCATCTTGTTGTTTTGTTTACAAGTCTGTATATGTATATATTTGTTGAATGACTTGTAATGTTTATCGTTTATGCTTTATGGTCTGTATCGGAACATGACATCCCGAGTTTTGATTATATAATGAAATGCATCTCTTGATGAAATGCTTTGATAAATATTATTTTATCATGTTTTGTTTTGGGAACAAATTCCGCAACTCTTTCAAATCAAAAGGATTTCCTCTGAAAATATTTAAAAGCATAAATGAAAATCGGTCTTTTCTGGCTGAGATTTTGGGGATGTCACAGTTGGTATCAGAGCATTAGTTTAAGCGAACTAGGAATTTGTAGGATTTCTAGACTTAAACTTAGAATGCTAAATGTAATGATGAGATGTGTGTCTGTTGGATTTTAGACACGAGCACTAGTTTATTTTAGGAAAGTTGCCTAAAATGCTTTTATGTGCTAAATGTTATATGTTGCCATATATGATATTATTTGTTCGGATCTACGGTTTGTTGCCAACCGGATCTGAAGGTTTATGTGTTTAGGATTCTAAGCGTATGTATACGATATTAGAACTAGCATGTAATCGTTTGGAGTAATAAGGTGAAATTATTCGGTGTGTAGATCAAAAATGGTGAGAACAAGGAGTGGCGTTGGAAACGCAGATGAAAACAGGAATCAACCGCCAGTGATTGAGCAAATACCTGTTGTAGCAGCAGCACCAGAACCAATAACAATGGCTGCGGTGCAAGCCATGATTCGGGCTATGCTAGCCGAACAAAGGGAGGAGATGCGACAAATGTTGCATAATAATAGGGATGAACCTATCATACCTATTGAGGAACCGGAATTGATTCCCGAGCAATCGGAGGAAGGGAACAATAGTCGCATGGTGAGTCAATTTGGGACTCAAGAGGAACGAAGGAACGATCCGGAAAGGAGAAACAACAAGGATGAGCGTATGTACAAGAATTTCTTGGGCGCCAAACCGCCAAGTCTTTCTGGGAGCCCAAAGCCTGTTGAGATAATGGATTAGATCTCCGAAATGGAGATGGTATTTGAAAGTTGCGACTGTAGCAACAAACAGAAAACCGTATTTGCGGTTAGACAACTGAAGACTGGAGTCTTGAGTTGGTGGAAGTTGTTGGCAGATACTATGCCACGAGGAGAAGCCCTGAAAATGTCATGGGAGGAGTTCTTGGAACAGCTGAGGGTGCAGTATTGTTCAGAGATAGATCTGATTGATCTGAACAATGAGTTCCAAAACTTGAAGAAAGGGAAGATGAGCATAGATGACTATGCTACTGCATTTACTGAGAAGATGAAGTTGTTTCCGTACCTAGTGCCGACGGAACTCTCCAAGATTGAGAGGTTTGCTAACGGACTGCCTGCTGACTTTGGTCCGACAGTCAAAATGGCAACCACTCTGAAAACGGCTGTTCGTGCAGCTAAGAATGTGGAGGCCCAGCAGAAGGAAAAGGGTCTGGAAAGAATCGATGTTGGTGAGAAGAGGAAGTTCGATGGAACTTCAGGGTCCAACAAGAAAAACAAGTTCTCGAAGTCTGGTTTGAGGGGAGGTGGAGGTGACGCGAAATGGTGCGAAAAATGTAAGAAGAAGCATAATGGAAGATGTGAGGTGGCGAACACATGCTACAAGTGTGGAAAGCCAGGGCACTATGCCAATGAGTGTACCCTCACAAAGAAAGTTTGCTATGGTTGTGGTGAGGAGGGTCATATGTCGAGGGACTGCCCGTAAAAGAAGGAGGCAGCTAGACCCAACATTCCGCCAAAGCCAAAGGCGAGAGCATTCCAGATGAAACTGGAAGCTGCTAAAGATGAAGCTGATGTCGCTTTAGGTACCTTTCTCGTTAACGAATTGCCTGCCCAAATTTTATTTGATTCTGGAGCCAACTACTCCTTTATATCGCATGAATTTGGTAGAAAGCTAGCTTTGCCTGTTGTTAGACTAGATAATGCTTTATTAGTCGAAGTTGCTAGTGGCAAGTTTGTACCTGTTAGCTATCGCATGAAAAACATCTTAATTGATCTGAATGGGAATAAGTTCCACGAGGAATTATTGCCTATCGAACTTAATGGTTTCGACATCGTATTGGGAATGGATTGGCTTAGCGCCAACGACGCCGAAATTTTATGCAAGAAGAAAATAGTCAAAGTAAACCTGCCTGGGAAAGATTCGTTTATGGTGTATGGAGATAAACGCAGAGTGAATTCTGGAATCATTTCATTGATGAAAGCCAGAAAATGTTTGACCAAGGGGTGTACATCGTATTTAGCATTCGTGATTGATGCTAAGAAGGAAAAGAAGGTGATGCAGAATATTCCAGTTGTGTGTGATTATCCGGAAGTATTTCCCGAAGATCTTCCTGGATTACCGCCTGATCGACAAGTGGAATTCCGTATTGACTTGTTGCCAGGAACAACGCCAATTGCAAAAGCACCTTATCGATTAGCACCGACGGAGATGAAGGAGCTAATGATGCAACTTCAGGAGTTATTGGACAACGGTTTCATTAGACCTAGTTCATCACCCTGGGGAGCTCCGGTGTTATTTGTAAAGAAGAAAGATGGAAGTATGAGAATGTGCATTGATTACAGAGAGCTGAACAAAGCAACAATAAAGAATAGATATCCGTTGCCGAGGATTGATGACCTGTTTGATCAATTGCAAGGTTCGAGCTATTTCTCGAAGATCGATCTTAGGTCAGGATATCATCAGCTAAAAGTAAGAGAGCAAGATATCGAGAAGACTGCATTCAGAACTAGATATGGACACTACGAGTTCTTGGTTATGTCGTTTGGACTAACCAATGCTCCAGCAGCGTTCATGGATTTGATGAATAGGGTTTGTAACCCGTTCCTTGATAAATCCGTGATAGTGTTCATAGACGACATTCTGATTTACTCGAAAAGCCAGGAGGAGCATGGCAGACACTTGCGAGAAGTGTTAGAAGTCTTGAAGAAGGAGAAGCTGTATGCTAAGTTCTCCAAATGTGATTTTTGGATTCGTGAAGTCCAATTCTTGGGTCACGTGGTCAACCAAGAAGGGATAATGGTTGATCCAGCGAAGATCGAAGCTGTGACGAAGTGGGAACAACCGAAAAGTCCCACGGAGATTCGAAGCTTTTTAGGATTAGCCGGATATTACCGAAGGTTTATCCAAGGCTTTTCTTCGATCGCTAGTCCATTGTCAGCTTTGACCCACAAAGGAGCTACTTATGCTTGGGGTGAGAAGCATCAGGAAGCATTTGAGAAGCTAAAGAAGAAGCTATGCGAGGCACCGATACTTTCTCTACCCGATGGAGTTGAAGACTTCGCTGTCTATAGCGATGCGTCTGGTGTTGGATTGGGTTGTGTTTTGACCCAAAGAGAAAAGGTGATAGCATATGCGTCTCGACAGCTGAAAGAGCATGAAAAGAATTACCCGACTCATGATTTGGAGTTGGCAGCGGTAGTTTTCGCTCTGAAAATATGGAGGCATTACCTCTATGGCACGAAGTGCAAACTTTTCACGGATCATAAGAGTCTCCAATATCTCTTTAATCAGAAGGAATTGAATATGAGGCAACGACGTTGGCTAGAATTACTTAAAGACTATGACTGCGAGATACTTTACCACCCCGGTAAAGCAAATGTTGTTGCTGATGCTCTCAGTCGGAAAGTCAATCCTGAAAGGAAAAGGCCAAGAGCGTTGAGAATTGAAGTTGTCTCAACTATTTTGGAAAGTATAAAGAAAGCTCAGAGCGAAGCTTCTGAGAAGAATGACAGAAAGGAGGAACGTTTGGGCAAAACGTTGGTGTTCGGTGTAAACAGTCATGGACTGAAGGTGTTCCATGATCGGATTTGGATACCTAAGACAGGAGGAGTCAGAGATCTTCTGATGGAAGAAGCTCACAAGACCATGTACTCGATTCATCCGGGTAGCACTAAAATGTATAGGGACCTGAAACCCTACTACTGGTGGCCGACGATGAAGCTTGATGTTGCAAAGTATGTGGCCGAGTGTGTGACTTGTGCGAGAGTCAAGACACAACATCAGAAACCGTACGGGAGTTTAGAACCTTTGCCTGTGCCTATGGGTAAGTGGGAAGACATTGCTATGGATTTTGTCACTAAACTGCCCAGAACAAAGAATGGTCACGACATGATTTGGGTGGTCGTTGATCGATTCACTAAGAGTGCGCATTTCATAGCGGCCAGGGAGAAATGGTCTATGGAGAAGCTTGCGAATTCTTACGTGAAGGAAATTGTGAGGCTTCACGGTGTTTCGTTAACGATTGTGTCGGATCGTGATAGCCGTTTCACATCGAGGTTTTGGAAAAGTCTACAAGAGGAATTGGGTACCAAGTTGTGTTTAAGTACAGCTTACCATCCGCAAACTGATGGTCAGAGTGAAAGAACGATACAAACACTTGAAGATATGCTGAGAGCATGTACTCTGGAATTCCTAGGTAATTGGGATGAACATTTACCGTTGGTAGAATTTTCCTATAATAATAGTTTTCACTCGAGCATAAAGATGGCACCTTACCAAGCTTTGTATGGACAGAAGTGTCGTACGCCGTCTTGTTGGCTTGAGGCTGGGGAAAAGCAGTTTATGGGACCGGAGTTGGTTCATCAAACTGCTGAAAAGTTGAAAATAATTAGGGAAAGAATATTAGCGGCTCAGGATCGTCAAAAGAGCTATGCTGACAAGAAGCGGAGACCGATAACTTTTGAGGTTGGGGATTCGGTTTTGCTTAAAGTCTCGCCGTGGAAGGGACTTATAAGATTTGGTAAAAGGGGAAAGTTGAGTCCAAGGTTTATTGGACCGTTTAAAGTTCTTCAGAGGATTGGGAACCAAGCTTACAAGCTCGAACTACCAGAAGAACTGAATGGAATTCATAACACTTTTCATGTGTGTTATTTGAGGAAGTTCACGGGAGAAGTTCCCGACATAATTCCAATTTCTGAATTGAGAATTGATGAGAACAAAAGGTTGATTGAAGAACCAGAGGCAATTGTTGACCGAAAGACTAAGAAATTGCGACACAAGATGGTTGGGTTAGTGCTTGTCCGATGGAAACACACGAATGGGCCGAATCTCACCTGGGAGACGGAGAGTGACATGATGAGTCGCTATCCGCATTTGTTTGTTGATGTGTGATTCCGGGGACGGAATCATTCTAAGGTGGAGAGAATTGTAACGCCTGTGTTTCCGGGCTTGCCGTTTTTAGCAATATAATAGTCTAGGTTAACCTTTGTAACCCGTTTTGAAATAATAAGAATGTATTATTTGAGTATTATGTGTTTTGTGCTTAATTGCTTAATTACGTGGTCTGATTAATTAAGAACAAAAATAAGCGTCAAAATTTAAGAGTGAAATAAACTTAACATCTTTGGTTAATGTTGTAGTAGTCGAAACGAGGTTTCCGAATATATATAGAACGCCCAAATCTGACTTCGTATGAGGAAGTTATGATTTATTGAAGTTCCGGCTTAGCAGTATACAGCCTGTTATACTCGAATTGAGAACGAGCGGTTGTTAGCCGAAGCAATCTAAATGAGAATCGAAGATCTCATTGTTGGTATCGAAGCGATAAAAAGTTAGGCGAGAACGGACGTCAAACGAAGAAGTTATGAATTTATAACGAAAGTTTCTGTCGCGGCCTATTAAAAATAATTAATAAAAATAAAGTCAAAATTAGCCGACGGAGTCTAAACGGAAGTCGTAGAGCATGGTCTCACCTTCGCGTGGATATAAAGAACGTCGAAAACGGAGTTCGTATGAAGAAGTTATGAATTTCCGAAGTTTATTAATCATTTAGTAATTAAATTTAATTATAAATCGAAGGTATTATCCGAAGCCGTGTCACCGGTGTAATCCGGAGTACGCCCCGCGTACGAGGTTACGCTATCGCGTAACTCCGATAGTGTCGACACTTCGGATGACGCATGCAATGACGATTTCGGACGCGTACGCGCTGCATACGCCTGTACGCCCCGCGTACTCCGAGGCTCCAGCCTCTATATAAAGGATCCGAAGACAGCCTCATTTCTTGTTCATTTTCTTCTCTTCTCTCTAGTCTTTTGCATCGTTTTTCGTGCCGAAGCTACCCCGAAGCCCCGGTATCATACTCTAGCCCCGAGGCAAGTCCCGAGACCCCGAAGATCCCGAGAAGCGCGGTTCCCGAGCCGAAGCTCTGCTCGCGAGAAGTTCGATTTTCGAAGAGATCTTCCAGATCTGCTGAGGAATACTACTTCTATAAGCCGTAGTGCTGTCGGATCGTCTTCTGATCAAGTGAGTGTGTAGTTATTTCTTCTAATACAATAATACGAAGTATTTTATATAAAAATACGTGCTATGTGTATATATTTGGTTGTGTTATGTGTGAATGAGTATTCACTCTCTTCTATCTTATAGATCTGCTTATTTCTTTATGAGATATGTGTTATGTGTGTGTGCCTCATCTGTTATGTGACATATGTGTTGATTAAAGCATGCTATACAGGTTTTCTTTAAACTATGTATGAAAATATATATTTTTATCTACTAATATGTTGGGTAGAACATGGGTAGATAGTTGGTGTGTAATAAACAGATGAGAGGCCTCGTTGTTGTTGTTGTTGTTGATCTAGTTATTCAGCGGAGTATGGATAACGACCACGGACTCTTTCTAGACAGTCCAGTGGAACGCTAGCAGGTTCATAACCTGTAGGTGTTGTGAACGATGTGTTCACTGGTGTACTCTATCCCCCTCATGGTTGCCTTTAGGATATCTATTGTTGAGGAAACCCCTTCGCAGTGATGTCCGTCCCGATGAAAATCCTAGATTAGGTCCCTTGAGATAGTTGTTTTAGGGACGTAAAGTGAGGATAACGGGAATGGGTAATCGGGATAGTGATTGGTTGGTGAAATTAAATATAACTTATTTATTGTGGGTTGAAAACCCTATATGCTCACCAGGCTCCCAAGCCTGACCCACTCAGTTTTATTTGTATTACAGGAAGTGGCACAAGGGCGTAAGATGGATGGATCATCTTGTTGTTTTGTTTACAAGTATGTATATGTATATATTTGTTGAATGACTTGTAATGTTTATCGTTTATGCTTTATGGTCTGTATCGGAACATGACATCCCGAGTTTTGATTATATAATGAAATGCATCTCTTGATGAAATGCTTTGATAAATATTATTTTATCATGTTTTGTTTTGGGAACAAATTCCGCAACTCTTTCAAATCAAAAGGATTTACTCTGAAAATATTTAAAAGCATAAATGAAAATCGGTCTTTTCTGGCTGAGATTTTGGGGATGTCATAGAATCCAACCACTCAAACCACCTCCAACATGAAGAAAAAGGAATAAAAGTATAGATCTATAAGAATAACACATAAAGGTTGGAACTTGAGGACTTACCATGGTCCAAGTTATGATCTTTAAGATGGCGAGGGAACTTGCTTGCTAGATCTAAGCACCAAGAACATCTTCTTCTTCTTCAAAGCACCAAAATTTTCATAAATGAATGAAAGAGGAGAGGGGAAGCTCAAAATGGTGAAAGTGAGGATATGGTTTCTCTCAAGATATGATGGGGGCTCATAAAATGCCCTAAAAGCACAGAACCAACCCTTATATATGTTGAAAACCCTAAAAAATCATGGGCTTGGGTTGCACTGTTCTCATGTCGTGAGCCCTAATGCTCACGTCATGAGCAAAGTTTAAATCAACATTTCCACGTAATCGCTTCTCACATCGTGAGCTCCAAAAGCTCATGTTGTTAGATCAGTTTTTCCCCAAATCCTTTCCAACTTCGAAAAGTCATAACTTCTTAGTTTCACCTCTGATTTCAACGATCTTTATATCAACCCTATCAACTTTCCTTTGCCTTGAAACTTACCGAACTTAAATCCAAAATTCATAAAAGGCTCGAACCATCACTTTACGGTAATACCTATGGGCTTCAAAGCACCAACCGAACTCTCGGATCACCTAATATACATTACCCACATCCAAAGGGGTCTAAATCTATCTTTCCCCTAAAGCCCGAATCCTTATGATAACTAGTCTCCGGGTTACAGCCCCAGATTATGAAACAATTCGAAACTAAGTGTTACAACTCTCCCCTACTTAAATTAGATTTTGTCCTTGAAATCACTCCTTGCTACTCTCCAGACAATCAGACGATCTGGACCAACTTTTCCAAATACCTGATGAAAGTCGACCCCAACACACGATGACCTTCCAATGATCAAACCCATTATTAGCAGGAACCGTATGCTTATGACGAATGAATGCTTGTTCCCTTAACCTTAAACAATGAAGGACTGCCTTCATTACTCAGCTCAAATCCAGGAATCCAATACCTTATCTGACTTCCCGACATGCAAAACCATTAATTTAAACCCCAGAAGATTATTCCCTAGGACTACTGACAATTCATTCATCGTATCCACCCCCTAGTCCCTGAATAGGAATACCATTCTACTATTGCAGAAAGAACGCTCAAAATATACCAATAGTGAAGTAATTTGATCGGGATTAAGCTAGTAGGATCCCCTCTCCTATTTCTTGTTTATTCTTGCTATGGAGGGTCTTCATGTTGCTCTCCTCCAGGATGAAGAGAATAGGGTGTTTTCATGTGTTTCTGTTGGTTCGGATCATGTTCATATTTCTCACTTTTTTTACTGATGATGCAATTTTTCGTACTATGAGATGCTTCTTCATGGCCTACGGTTTGCAAATTAGTCTCGCAAAAAGTAATTTGATCGGTGTTGGAGTTCCAATTCGTCAAGTTGAAGCTATAGCTACTATGATTAGCTGTGCTTCCATTCGGATCTTTTTTTTTTTCAATTAGGTCAGATTATAGGTCAAAATATTTCCATCATGGAGGTTTAGTATTCGGTTGTTGAGAGGTTCAAGTCTAAGCTCTCGTCTTGGAAAGCTAAGACCTTGTCGATTGGGGGTATACTCACTTTGATTAAGGCAGTGTTGGGTAGTTTTGGTACTTATTGTATGTCCATTTTCCTGGTTTCTTTGGGGGTCCTAAATTACTATAATCTTTACGCACGTCGTTCTTTTGAGGAAACATTTGGGGATAGAAAGATGAATTGGGTGTGGTGGGATAAAGTTATGATAGTAAAGAAGAAGGTGGGTTGGGGTTGGATAGCCCTTTTTCCTTGAACCGGTCTTTGATTTTTAAATGGAGATGATGATAGTTTCAGTACTCGGAGTCTATTTAGGTGAAGGTGGTTAATTATATTCATGACATCGGTTCAACTTCTTCTAGGAGTCGTGGATCTTCTTCTTTATCGCCTTGGGCTTGAGTTATCAAGGTGGTTGATCAATTAAGGGCTAAAGGTTTGGATTTGATGCCTTTTTGTCCTATTCAGGTTCAAGATAGGAAGAACACTCGTTTATGTTAGATTTTTTGTAACGCCCTGTTCTTGAAATATATATTTATGGGTTCCTGAGATCAAGAGTAAGGGCGTTTCGGTCCTTAATGTGGATATAGAGTTTGACGGGAAAAGACTTATGATGGAGGAGATGTTGTAAATTAAAGATATTGGCAACAATGGTCCCTAAGGGGGAAGTTTAGCAACACTTACGTGTTTGGCTGGGTACGCCCAGCGTAAGCTGGATGTACGCCCATTGTAATGGAGGAAAGGAGCGCGGAGGTCTCTTGACATACGCCCAGCGTACGTCTATCATCTAGAAACCCTAAATTTAGGGCCAGCCACTATATAAGGAACATAATGGTTCTCACCCTAGCCTCCATAAACAATCTTTTGTCCTCAGAAACCCTAGATAGCCGCCCCACCTCCATTGTTGGGTGTGTTTGACCTTGGAAAGCTTGTTTTGGCAAAGGAGAGTTTAGAAGAAGAAAGAGGAAGTTGTCAAAGAAGGAGTTGAGTGACTGGAGCTTGTAGATCTGGAAAGACATCATCATCTGAGGCCCTTTTGAGGTAAAAAGTCTCTGGCTTGACAGTCATATTGTGTAGATCTATGTGTTGTGAAGTTTTGGCATCATTCTTGTCCCAAAAACCTCATCTTGATGCATGATTCGAGTTGGTTGAGATTAGCTGTCCTTTTAGACCTTAGGAGAGGTCTTGAGTAAGAAAAATGAGGTCCCAAGGGCATTGGTTGTCTCATAGGTGATATAGATAGGTCTTAATGGATTAAGACCTTGGATTAAGAGCTTTATGGACGTCCCAAGTGATAAAGTTTGAGACTTTATGAATCCTAGGCATATTTGGTCTATGGATCTGAAGTTTGGGCTTAAGAGCTTAAGCCATTAAGATCTTATGAGAAGTTGTAGTTCAGCGGAGTTATGCCCCGCGTAAATGGGAGTACGGCCAGCGTAGTGGGTCTGTGTCCCGATCCCAATACGTGAGCATCGTTGTACGCCCAGCGTACCAAGGAGGGTATGCCCAGCGTACTCCCTCTGTTGGGTTTTCATTTTGGGCCTTAAGAGATTGGGCTGTTATTGGGCTATTAGAGATTGGGCCGTGACTGGACATTATGGATGGAGTATCTTGGACTCACTAATTATTGTGGACCTTGGATCTAGGCCCATTTGGTGAGGTGGGCCCAATGGGTTTTGCTTCAGACTTTTGGGCTTTGGGCCACTAGTGGGCTTGAGAGCTTACCTAATGTTGGGCCTTTCATATTTTGATCATGGGCCTTAGTCGTGGACCAGATTGAGTTAAGGGTAAATTGGTCAATTACCCTTGGAAGGATATTGTGCTTGGTCTAATGATTGTATTACTGCTTCGGATAGTTCGGGATTTTCGGTGAGGCGGTGATTCGGGAATCTGCTTCTTCAGTTCAGAGTTTCAGCAGTTGTGAGGTGAGTTATCCTCACTATATCGACAGGGTCTACGGCACCAAGGCCGACCCTTTATTGGATGGAAATCCGGGTAGTTGTCTGTTATGTTATTTCTTTCTTATGTTTGCATCCTGGTAGTTAGAATGGTATATGTTAGAGACCTGGTTAGGGTCGGTATCCTGGTGTATAGGATGATGCTATGCTAGTGACCGGTTAGGTCGGAATCCTGGTAGGGATATGCTACGTATGTGATCTGCTAGATTGGTTGATTTGTTGTGAATTGTTATATGATTATATGTTTATGTGCACATGGTTGTTTGACTGGAGTTGGGTTGAGGCGGGTCCTGCTTTGTGTTGTAGGCCAACATACCCAGAGTAGACCGGTTATCCCGAAGGCCCAGCGAGCGGTCCGGATAGGCTGCAGGCTCCAATAGGGCGGACCAGACGTGCCGAGGCTCGGAGAGTGGACCAGGCCGACTGAAGGCCCGGTGCGGGCGGACCAGTCATACTGTAGACTCAAAGAGTGGACCAGGTGGATTGAAGGCCCGGTGCGAGCGGACCAATCACACTGTAGACTCGAGGTATATGGTTAGACTAGGAGGGTGGACCAGGTGGACTGTAGGCCTGGTGCGGCGGACCAGTCACACAGTAGACCCGAAGTGCATGGCTATTCTGCGTTCTGTTGCGGTATGACATGTTATGTGTATGGTATATGTGGTTGGTATTTTGGGGGTATCTCACTAAGCTTTCGGGCTTACATTTGTGGTTTAAATGTTCCAGGTACTTCAGGAGACCGTGGCAAGGCAAAGGCATGATCATACCGCTCCTCATGTTTTATGTGTTTATGATGTGGTTCTGGGAAATAATCTGATAATAAATGTATTGAAAACCTTTTTGTAATAACTTTATGAAAATGGGTTGTTTTTTAAAAGGTTAAAATTGGTTGAAATTTTTAGAGCGTTACATTTTTTGTCCAGAGACAACTCTTTAATCACTACTTTTCATCGTATTTTTCCATAAACTTGGTCAAGGATGTTACGGTTAATGATAGATTTGGATGTAGATGTTTTTCTTTCTTCCCTTCGCAGGTTACCTAGAGGAGGAATGGAGGAGACGCAATGGAATAAGCTTTTGTGGTTCTTAGCTTGTTTAATTTGTTTTCTTCTCCCGATTGGATTGGTTGGTCCCTATAACCATCTAATGAGTATACAGTTTCTTCGGTTCAGTCTTTTATTGATGTTGGTTATTTGGTGATTGGAAATATAGCTACGAGATGGAATTCTTAGGTTCCTATTAAAATTAATGTTTTGATGTGGAGAATCAGGCTAGGAAGAATCCCGACAAGAGAGATCTTATCGGCCAGAGGCATGGAGATAGTCTATTTTATGTTCGTTTTGTCAATCTCAATTAGAGAGTCTTTTTCATATTTTTATTAATTGCTCGTCGTTGAAAGATATTTGCGTGTGAATCACTACTTGGTGGAATGTTGATATTCCAGTTGTGCTCTCGGTTACGTGTTTTATTACTTGGGCATATTCTATTTTTTGGTTCTTCCTCCGTTCATAAGGCCTTGATGCGGTTGTTATCACGATTTTTTGGTCGTTGTGGAGATTCCGGAATAATCTCGTTTTTGATCGGTTTTACCCAAGTTATCAATCTTATTTGATGATATTATTAGTACTTTTCATTTTGGGTTACGAACAAGTGTAAGAAAGTTAAGATACCATGGACAGGTTGGCTTTTTGACCCTAATGTAGCTTGTATTTCTTTGTAATGTTTTCCTAGCTTCTCGCTAGTTTTAATAAAATTATGTCGTTCCAAAAAATGATCCAAATAGTCGAATGATGAACGACATTAAGCCGTGAACCCCTAGCTCCTGTTCTTCTTGAGGTCGGCTTCTAAAAAACATCACAGTCCTTTCTTTAATCATCTTCATAAATAACAAACAATTCCACAAGTTCTTTGATCACCTTCAAGTTTCTTCGTCCAATTGAGATGGAAAATTGGGTTCCCTCAATGGAAGATACTCAAATAAGGCAACATTTTTATGCTTTGTAAAGTTGTAATGTTTTAACTTTTGATGTTGTAAAATGTTATCTTGAATGCCATTTGATGTTTGTAATCTTGAATCTTATTGATGTTGTAATCTTGAATATGTACTTTATTCTATCATGACGTGCCGAAAAATATTAGTTCTTTTGACATATAACAATTCATAATATGCAAACTAACACGTGCTTATTAGTGTACACAAGTGAGAAGTATAATCAAGATAGTTACAAGACTATGTTTGGTTCATTAGAATTCTAAAATCTAAAGAATCGGAAAGAATTGAAATCAAATTCCACATTTTTTTTTATGTTTGGTTCAACTTTTGCGAAGGAATTCCTTAAATGCCACTTTAGTTTTAAATTTGTTGAGAAACTTTGACTACTAACAAAAAAAAATGACAATTGCCAAATTTTCGTTGGTAACTTTAATGTGTATGTCTATGATTACTTTATTTATATCTTGATTAATTTATGTTGATTTCTAATTGTTTTTCTTATATACAAGAGGATGATACCCCATGCTAATGTTGATGAAGATTCTAACAAGGACAAAGAAAGAGAAGTTTAATTGCACAATTTTGGTTTTATGTTTGTTTTGATATCGTTTATTTTAGTTTGTGTATTTGAATATTGCATCACAAAATACTCGACTTAAGTTAAAAGGTTTAAAATATGAACTATGGGGATATGATGCCTTATTCATTAATTAATTACTTAGTTTTTATGGTGTTCCAAATATTGCATGTTGGCATATTTTTTGGTTAGAGATTTATTTGTTTGTATGTTCCTGACTTGCGGTGATGTATCCGAATATGACCACCATGACCATGAGCATCAAATTGACATTTGTCTATAGCATTTATGGAAATTTTAGACAGTTGTGGAAGTTTTGCTTTTATCACAAACACAATCATAACTACATATAATTCCTTTTTTTGGAATTCATCATGTTTATACTTCATTCATTGTAATTGTACTCCACTAGGCTTATTTTGGCCAAGTAATGAGTGTGAGTTAATTTGATACTTCTATAAAAATATTATGTTGGAAAAACATGGTGCATGGACATGATTACTTGGACATACGAAGGTCGTTATGAGAAAAGTGGCTTTGCGGGTATTGGAACTGAAAACCAGTAGAAGAATTGGAACCGATTTACATATACCATTTCGGTCCTTGGTTCTTGATATTGGTTAATTTTAGTTTACAATTATTCAAAATCGGTCTGATTCAAGCACGTTTTGGAACAAAGCTCATGTATACCCAAAAAATAGTAAAGAAACATATAGTTTATTTTGATTAAATTAATATCGATGCAAATGTAGCATAGATCAAACATCAAAATGTTTAGTGGACACCTAATAGAACACAAATTCAATAATGCAAGACATATAGAGTAACATGGAACCCATACACGAATGCGACACTTCCAATACATGGGCATGAATAAGTAGACATAAATGTTATAGTGGCTCGGCATATTCTTATTTGATTTCATCGAACCTCCATATTTGAACGAGAATTTTAGTGTATTTCATATTAGTGTGATACGGTATTTTATGTTTTTATATATGTTAGACTCTCTCGTCTTTCTACAACGACTATTTTGAATATATATAAACACACAAATATTCAAAAGATCATATGATAAATAAATATATAATGACTGTAATAACATAGCATAAGTATCACAAACTAGTTTTTCTTGATATAGTTAATATTAACTTTATTAATTAAGTAATTAATTTATTATTTTACGAGTATTAGATATCACTTAACTTATAACACGACTTGATGAGTAGGATGATTCTTTTGGATATGCCATGGTGCAATAATTTGGGTTGGCCATCACACTCCCACCTCCAAACCATTCTCAAATGAAAACCAACCACTCATTAAATCAGTAGGTCCATGCAACATGCATAGGCTATTGGTCAAAAATATTGCGACAATTTTCAGTCGTGAAATTAAAAAGTCACGAAATTAAAACTTAAAGTTGAATAAAAAAAATTGTTTTTTATTGGGAAAAATACTATGAAGATTTGATGGCGTCCATACAATTTAATACTCTAGACATCAACTTAAGAACATGTGCTTCAGAAAATCCTTCTCACTTTAAGCTCAACTAGTCTATTACTTTTCTTGTATAAATGAATTCTTTTATTCTAAAGGAATATGAATAACAACATATATATTATAAAAATATATCTTTGAATAACAACATATATGTAAAATATATATATATATATATATATATATATATATATATATATATATATATATATATATATATATATATATATATATATATATATATATATATATATATATATATATAAAAATAACACTTGTTTTTGGATTTGCTATCGCGGTTCTATTTGTGCGTTTGGAGGTTTTAATACTTTTGGAACTCAATAGAAAATTTCCATCTCATTAATATAATATATGAATTCAGTTTTAATGGATTTCTGTTAATACTTGTTAATACCTGTCGTTTGTCATATGAATCATCCAATACATAAAAATAGAGATAATAACAAAAGTAATTAATTTTAAGTTTTATAGACATTTAGTCATTAATCTTATTTATGTGCTCGATATACCGTAAACTTGTTAAAATTGTTCAAAACACATTAATATGATCGGGTATAATGGATTTTGCCGGTTTCCGACGTCTTTTCTGATCAAATATAAATTCTTTGGTTACCTTCTTTAACCAAACATGATTTTTCCGAAGATTTGAGTTATTCAAGGATACATATTTCATATTTCTTTTTTTATCTCTTCTCCTTTTCTTCTTCAAATTTCTCTCTTCACTAAAACAAACCTATGGACACATTTGAGTTATTCAAGGATACATATTTCATATTTCTTTTTTTATCTCTTTTCCTTTTCTTCTTCACTTTTCTCTCTTCACTCAACTTCTCCTTTTATTCTTCACTTTTCTCTCTTCACTGAACTTCTCATTTTCTTCTTCACTTTTCTTTCTTCACTGAAACAAATCCATGGACACAAAATTTTCTAATAAGAGGTCTTAAAAGTCGGAAGTTGATTTCATATCATAAGTAGAAAAGATGAACTAACATGAACACAAAATTCGAAATCTAGAACTTAAAATTTGTGATGAACACAAAAATTGAAGTTTTCTTTCTGAAATCATGTTCCAGCTAAGGACGAACAAACTAAACAAGTTGGGCGTTCCAGAGTTTTCTTTCTGAAATCGCATTGTAGGTTATTATTATTATTATTATTATTATTATTATTATTATTTTGCTTCTCGTTTTCTGCACACTAACATGGGATGCACAAGATGGTTTAGAAAGAACATACAAAAGCTTATCATTTCTAAACACGAAATCAAGAACAAAACAAGGTTTGAATAAGGTTTCAAAAATAACACAATAAGGTTTCAATTTTTATAGGAACACAAAATTTGGGGTTTCTATTAAGGTTTTTGTATTTTATTTTGTTCCCAAAAGGGTTTTTAAGATTTAGGGTTTTCACTAACGCATGAACACATAAACACACTGATAGTTTATTTTATTTACTTCTTTTATTTAGTTTATTCTAGTATTTTTAATCTTATTTTGTATTTTGCATTGCATGTTTTATCATTTCTTTATTTTGAATCGTACCAGATACTTTTTCGTTTACATGAGGTATTTTGCAAGTGTTTGGAACCTCGTTACGGTTGTGGATCATCTTGTTATTGATTTTTTGGGCCTTGTGGCCTTTGATGAGTTATTGGGATTTACGGATCCATTTTGGAGTTATTGGCCTTGATGTGTAGAATACTTGGATGGAGCATGGGATCTTGGAGATGATTTGGACCATCCAGCTTGGTGTTAGAAGATGATTATACATGATTTGAGGTATGTGGGTGTGAAGGGAACCAAAGGAATCTTGTATAAAGCAATGGAGTAGTGGAGGCATCATCTAATAGCATTTCAGCATTCAGCACGTAGGTAAGGTGTTCACCCACGTAAATTTGGGCGGGTTCCCATGTAAGTACCTTCCCACGAGCATTTTGTTCATTCGGCTTCCCATTTACTTTGGGGGTTAGGTGTAACGACCCAAACTTTTTAACATAATATCTAAGAAAATTATCAGAGTTTCATCTACTAAATGTGGAATTCTACTAAAATTAAAACACTTTACATCCCAAGTTTACAATAAAATATATTTATTAATTGAACAACAAGAAAATAAAATCTATCTATTAATTAAACAACAAGGAAATAAAATCTATTCTAGGTCCTTATGCTCATGTCTTCTCATGTACCATGGCTGCAACCTGAACCTACAAAACATGAAAATATCTACTATATCATACCATAGGTATGGTGAGTTGTATCTATTTTCATGTTTCATCTACTATTTCTTTCTTTTCTGTTGTTTCTTTACTCTGCAATCTAATCTCTTTCTTTTATAGCATGCACTTCTATTCTTTCTCATCTCACCACATCTACCTCTTTTACTATTTTCTCTTTACTTTTTCCCATTTCTCAACATTCTATTCTTTCATTCTCGTACTCTATTTTCTTTTAATCTTTTCTTCTCATATCTTACTCTCTTTTACCCTCTTCTCAGGATCATATCTTACCTTCTCTTAGCCCCTTCTCATGCTCATCTCATACTCTACACATAATCTATATTCTCTTTCAGTCTTTCACATACTCTATCTTTTCTAATCTTTCTCTACTCTTCTCTATACTTTATGCATTCTCTTCTCTAACGATTAATATGTTCTTCTCATATTTATGACTCTTATCATGCCTTCTCATACTCTGCTTACTCATCATCTCTCTTTTCTAAACTTTGATGCCTCAATATTATCTTCCTATCTAGACCGAACGGTCCCATCTCATGCAACAATCTTCTAAGGGAATCAACATCCCACTACATTTTCAGGTACATTCATCCGGACTTACTCTCCTCCCTAATGATCCCTCGTGGATCTTTAATCATTCTTCTTCTCTTGAATCCATTGCAGATTCTGTACTCTTAATCCTTCATAGATTACATCTAAGATATTAAAAAGAACTTTATTGTCTTGTTCAACTCATGGAACCTTTTATTTATCTTCTCTAACCATACACAATCTCGATTCTCATAAGAATTATCTATCTACATCCACAAATGGATCATCATCTCTTTCCCCACAAGGACATAATCTCATTCCTTAAGGAATCATAATCTTTATTCTCAAAGGATTATACTCTTACTCCCATATAAATCATACTCTTTATTCCCGAAGGAATCATACTCTTCTCTAACTCTTTTATGTGACTCATCACATAACTCTAGCCCCATGGATAATCTATCTATGTATCTCATCAACAGATCTTCTACTACTCATCTAGTACTTAAATCATTAAGTACTGAATTTATACCTTCATCTCATATCTCTTAGGTATTATACACAATACAATTGCATAGTCATATATATATATATATATATATATATATATATATACATACACACACACATATATATATATATATATATGATTATAATGTATATAATCATACTCTATCTCTTTCTACCATCTCTTAGGTATTTAACAAATACCTTTCTCATCTAACCGTACCTCCTCTAAGTATACTTACATGCTCTGATACATGCTCTTACATGTATAACCATCATCTATCTTCATATAATCACTTGAAGGCATTCACTTAGTGCCTCAAGATTATATATATATATATATATATATATATATATATATATATATATAAACACAACCTAGGGAGAGTATGATATAGCTCACCTAGTTAGTTAGTGAGGACTAACTACTCATGGATCCATTCTTTGATTAATGCATTTGGATCCATCTTCTTTGCTCTTTGGCCTATTCATACACATATACAAACTTTTGAATACTTATCTTATCCTATTAAGAATGTAATGACTCTGATGGTTAAAATGAACACTGAATGGATCATATTTCTAACTTTCTCATTTTCTACTTCCAATCCATTCCAACCAATGAATTAAGTATCTCATACTACCTAATCCATTATAATCTACTCTCTAACACATCAATCATAATCACTAGTTAGTGTTTCAATCCCTAATTCTCATTGGAATGATTTCACCATGGAAATTACTTTTAAAACTTGGTTAAAGCTTCTAGAAACTATCAATATCATCATACTTAATCTATAGGCTGATCAAACCAAGCAATCTAACCAATTCAAACATTTTACCAAAATAAAGAAATCAGAAATCATACCTTGATGTGGAGAGGATGAAAATCCTAACACCCCACCATCTCTAGCTTCTCTTGGCATGAATTTTACCCCAACATCGCCACCTTTGAGCTCCCAATCGATCTCCCCATGAAATGGATCGAAATAAGCTCTAACATGTCTGAAACTCGTCCTTAATCCTCGACGTCGCGTCATGGTGGAATGTTTCACCATGTCGTGGTGACCATTTAACCTTGTCAATGGCAACCAATTTATGACTTCGCTTCGCGGTAACTAGATATCAACAAAGTGCATTGATGAATTCATTCCAGCTTCGGGACAACTTTTCCTCCAACTTCTAACCTTCATAACTTGTTTGTTCTATACCTGTTTTAGAGTATAGAATTTCTTCGTCTTTATAATATGTTCCCATGAATGGCCATTTTTCCATTTTGGTCAATAATTGATTAAAATTCAACTCTCTCTAAAATTTAGGTTCTTACATTAGGTATTGCAGCCCCTAGATCAGAATTGACATGATTTGAAGCAAATTTAGGTGGTTTTAGGATAAGGAAAGCATCCACATTATTCTCGTATTTTCTTGATCTTAGATGTTTAGACATATTTTTTATTATTGTTTTGATTCCATGAGTGGCTAAGTACTTCATTTGGTTAACTTCGGCTAAATCCCCTTAATATCTGTGAGTTTTGAAGGATTCATGTTTGTTAGTTATTTAGCTTATGTTTATGATTCGTATTTCTTCATTCTTATGCTTATTTTATATTTTTGTTCATAAGCTTAGTATTTAATGAGAAAGTTTTAGGCTTTTTCTTTGATTAAGTAATGGATCATTGAATTTTTATGGAACAAGATATTTATGATGGTAGAAATCATTTGTAGCTTATGGGTCATGACTCCTTTATGGATGTGTAAACATTGAAATCCTCTTGGAATTGGGAACTCCTTCATACTTAAGGCTAATCGTTTTTATTGAGTCCAATTGCTTCAATTGGATCCATGACTTTGATTAAGAAGAAATTTTGTAGGCTTCCCCTACCTTCATACTAGCTTTAAGGAGTTTTGGTATATCATGTTTCATGATTGCTAGAACCAATTTAAGTTGAATGATAAGCTTATGCATTGAATCCTAATGATAAACAAACAAGTATTCATAGTGGTGACTTGTCTTAGTTGAACATTTCTCTCTCATATTTGAACCTCTCACCATCTTGTTTAATTGCAAGCGTTTTAGTGTCTTCAAGTCTTTTAGTTTTCAAGCAAATCACAACCCCCCCCCCTATTTAGTTTAATTTTAGTTGTTTAGTCATATTTCATTTGTTTCATTTGGATTACACTCGCAATTAAATACAACCATTTCCTCCTTCAATCCCCTCTTGGTATTATATTACAATTTATTTGCAAGCAAAAGGGTATAATTTGCTTGGTGGCTTGACATCCCACCACACACACCCTTTGTTCAAAATCCAGCTTTCCAGATTCATTTAGTGTTTGTAATAAAGCTCAGATTTGTGTTCACCGAATCTTCAAAAAATGAGAAGAATGAGAGAGAATATAGAAAAGAGAAATCTGACTGGACAATTCATGTGTGGTATGTTTGGTCAGAAAGACATCGGAAACCGGAAAAACCCATTATATCCGATCATATTGATACTTTTCTTAACCATTTCAACAAATTCACTGGTATATCGAGTATAAAAAATAAATTCAGTGACTTAATATATGTAAAACCTAAATTTTATTACCCTTACAATTTATTAAACACTTAAAAATAATATTACAGTTTTTATGAGATATAAAAATAACTTTCAACTCCAGGGACAACATAAAAAAGCAGCATGTGTTTTCTTTTTGTGAATATTGTATCACTTTTTGATGTTTAATTTAGTGAAAGACTTTATTAACAGCGCAATAAAATCATCATGAAAAAACTCTCAGGACTTGACTAATTATGTTTTTTTGAGTTGATAAGAAAAATAGTATTTAACACTAATTGTAAAAATATTTATTATTACCTAATAGGGAAAATTTCATTTATATCCTTAGAAACCTTAAATATTACACATATATCCTTATTATATATATACATATATATATATATATATATATATATATATATATATATATACATATATATATATATATATATATATATATATATATATATATATATATATATATATATATTGAAGGGTTTTGGTCCTAAGAACATCCTATGTGCTCATACAAACCCTAATGCTTGGATCTAGGTTTCTCTATTGTACATGCAAGTTATCCAAGACTATAAACCCTAATTCTAACATACAAGTAATCATATTAACATAAGAATGGGTTTAAGAGGTTACCTTGATTGTTATGTAGCAATAACAATCCCAAATCTCCTTGTATTGACTTTAGAAAGCCTAGAGTCACAAATGTCACTCCTCTAATGGTTCACAAACACCATAAGCAAGAGGATGAAGAAGAGAGAGGATGGAGGCTGCCCAAAACATGTTCTAACCCTAGAAGAGTGCTTTTCCACGTTTTTGGTCCTTTAGGGATCTATATATAGTGAAGCTATTAGGGTTATCTAACAAGGAAACCCTAATTTGGATGCTTAAGCCCTAAGCAACCCATGGACTCCTTTAAATAGGGCATAGCTTGGACGATTTCCTTATGGGTTTCCCTATAGAATTCGTCCACTCCTTAATATAAGACAATCCATGGCCCAAATTGCAATTATCTTATAATTACAATTCCAGTCCCTTAAGTTTAATTAATCTCTTTTAGTCACAAAATTAATTACCAATTAATTATTGACTAATATTAATTAAACAATATGATTTCTCCTTGAATATATTATTCTCATAATATATTAATAAATCATATTTAATCCTTTCTCTCCATAATTCATCCTATCAAGTTGCTTTGGTGAAGGCAACCCAAAAGGACCATGCACCATCGGGTCAAGTACATACCAAAATAGTTATGGACTTAGACACTAATCCAACAGTATCCCACTTGGATAAGTCTAATAACTATTATGCGTATAACATTTATGCTCCCACTATTATGATGATTATTATAAACATAACACTTATGCTCCCACTAGCTTTGACATGTATTCAGAAACAGCTTAACTTTCAGAAAAACAATACCTATTGAATTTCTTAAGTCCATGTTTCTAATACTTAATGCTTTGATAATCTTTTATCAAGGCCTCTTAAACTTATACACCTTTGCCTTAGATAGCTCATATGTGTGTCTAAACAATTAAGACTAATTGCCAAACCTCACAATTCAAATCATGGAAAGGGATACCGTAACCATGATCGAATTCGAGAATGCAATTTTACAATCACTATCTTCTTAAATTCTTTCTTAGTGAAAGCATTTCCTCACAATCATTTTCATGAAGGAGGAAATCTTATGACACTTAGATTTAAACGGTGTATTTGTTCCTATCCATGTGAATTTGTCAAAACCAAAGTTTACGACAAATTCAAACTCATATGGATCAAACTTTCATAATCTTGATTTCTTGCCTTATGGTAGCACAGCTGCCCACCATGTCTTCCAAGTACTTAAGCAGCTCACCCTTTCCTATCAATGTACCTTTCATTGATTAAGGTGCCTTGCCTTTTATGCGTTCAAAATGAGAACTCATAGAGCTCACATGCATAATTAACTTAATTGGAACAAGATAGAAACAAAATAATGTCAACACGATAGGTTGTAAACCTCAACTCGTGTGCTAGTGATGATCAATAAGGTCTATTTTGATTTGTTCTTGAAACCTTTCAAGACATTTAAGACTCCCACTGACTCCTTGACATATAAGATTCTCTTGTCAATAAACATTTCTTGACAAACAAATATTCAAGAGTTAGTGTAGTTTTTTAATCAAAAAACTTCATAAATTGGTCCTAGTTGGTCTTTGTCTTATCCAAGACATCACAACTTTCCACATTTGATGAATGTTATAAACCTTCTTAATACTTTTCCACTCAATGTCACAATCTTAACTCTAAGACTTGTTTTGGAACGAAGTATGATTGACTTCTTGATTTAACCATTTCTTCAATTCTTGATTCCTCTTCTTAGACATACAATTGTGCTAAGACTCACTTAGAGGATCAATTGAGATATGGTTCTTAATCATTAAGACCTATCATAAAGCATAAAAGGTACTCTCCCTTCTTCTTAGAATGGAGAAACTTTTATCTTTCTGCCTACTTGATTCTTCTTATTCGTTCTGCTATTGATTTAAACTTTTTCAATCAATTCAGAATTACACTTAATCTTGTAAGTATAATCATATTTACTAAACTTTTAGTAAATCATGACGAATATCATTGTTACTCTTATAGTGGACTTGATTAACACGCAACTATGTGTATTCGATCTCCAAGTCCTTCACTTGACACTTTGTCAATGAATTAGTCTAATTTCCAAATATGAAATTTCTCATTCATCGTGCAACCAAGTTGCATGATTCCAAGTTTCTGTCCAATTGAAACTTAGGCGATGAGAAACTCTCCCTATTTGGTAAATTCTCGACTTTCCATAAATAACATAATAAGAACCAAATCCATTATTGCTAATAATAGAAACATTCAAACATCAATTTTTCATATACGCCATTGCAAGGATAAATAAATAATATAAAATCAAAATTTATTTTATTGCGGAAAAATTTTGTCCTTACAATGCAATTCATTGAAAAACTATGCTAATACATATTTCTTAGCAATCTAATTCTAACTCTAAGTAGTAGCTCAAGAATCTAATCTTCGAGAAATGTAATCGAAATCCATTCCTTCACGGTTAGATTCTGCTCACTTCTTCCCTTAAGCTTCCTTTCTTTTCTTCGATCCTACAAAACATCAATTGCAATGTTATCACATTATGTATTAAGAATCTAGAATAGAAGCTTAAAAGAGTTATTTAATGGATTTTACCTATATTAGAGCCATACGTTTCGACTCTCCCATCTCTTAGATCTCTTAGGTAAATGGGGCAGTTTTGTCTCCAATGCCCTTTCTCTTGGCAATAAAAGCAAATTGACTCTTTTGGAACATGACATGAAACTACTTCAGACATTGCCTTTCTTTTATGATCAAACTTTTCGATCATAGCATGTCTTTCGTTGCCTTTGTCTATATCCATAGAGGTCTCGAAGGCAGATTCACCAATCAACTTTGCTTTTCTATTGCGCCAAAACATTTCTGATTCAGCAGCAATAAGCATATAGGTGAGATCTATAAGGGTCACGTCGCGGTTCATCATATAGTACTCTCTTACGAACTCACTATATGAGTTAGGAAGTGACTAAAGAACCCAATCAACAGCCATTTCCTCACAGACAACGGATCCCAACATTCTTAACCTATCAATGTGTGACTTCATCCCTAGGACGTGTGCACACACCGGCTTTCCTTCTTTATGTTTACTTGCCAAAAGGGCTTGAGTGATCTTGAACTTTTCAAGCCTTTGAACTTGTGGGTTAGGGAGAATAATTGTAGGAGGTGGAGGAAGTGAAGCATGATTTCTTGTTCCTCGATCGAATCGTGGAATATCATCTTCATGTGGAAAGCTTGTTCCACGGGATTTGGGAAGACCATAGTTGTCGAACTTTGACATCTAAAAAATGGGAGAAATAAATTCAAGTTAGTTGATTGATTGAGTCCTTAGTAAATCACCCAAATGAGATACTAAGGCTAGGACCCAACACAATATGCTATAACCTAGAAAAGGGATGTCGTAATCTAGTTGCAGAATATTTGAAGGTAAGTGAATGACGATTCACTAATTTCCACCATGAAAGAAAAAAAAACGAAAAAGAAATTTAAGTTTTAAATCTATGAAAACTCCTAGATCCTTTGAGATTCATTGAAGATTTCAATGGCATGTTTATATCTCGATATGCCCCTCTTGTTTGTGACTGGGATGCCGAAGATCACAAAGCGGGTGTGAATAACCATGCAAACTACATGGTGCCCCTACATGTTTCAGTCACCTATTCGATGTGCCGGTAAACCACACACGCTCCACTAACGTCTTCGCAAGGGCACAAAGTGTAATTTCATGGAATTGCATCAATTCACTTTTGCCTAAGTAACTAAAATTAGGAATTTGTAAAACAATTAGTTACTTTTTTAATTCATTATACTTATAATGGAAGGTTTCGTCCCATCCTACCCGTTCGGCTAACCCCCTCCACTAGTCAAGAGTGCGGTGGGTAAGAGTGGATACCAATTTAATCGCCATTTTATAGGCAATTTCCTTAAACACCCCTTATAGACCAGCTTCGTGAATGAGGCCTACTAACGGTAAGACTGACTTTTACTCATACATATATAATGTTAGACTTTTAATGTTATATATAGTATAGGGTGTATTTTACACTTTTAAAATATTAGGTGGTCAAATTTAACAATTATACTTTTAATTCAATTAAATTTTAAACCAAAAACTTTATAGATTTATTAAACCTCTTTTAATTATACACCTTAATTAATTAATAAAACCATAAGGGTGTGATTTGAACTTTTTCAAAACAATACTAGGGTTTTAGAATTTAACATTCCTAAATTAAACCTTTAATCAACTTTTAAATTCCAAAACTTGAGGGCAAGTTTTGAAACATTTCAAAACATTAGGGTTTAGAATTTAAATATACATCAAAATTAAACTATTAATCAAAATCTATATTCCAAAAGTTGAGGGCAAGTTTTGAAACCTTTTTCAAAACATTAGGGTTTCAACTATTTAAATTTCAAAACAACAAAACTTTTGAGGTCAAATTTAAACTATAAAACTTAAAGGGGAAAATATGAAACATTTCATAACACAAGGATCAAATAACAAATAATCTTAATTAACATGTAATCACATAATTATCCATATTTGATTTATTTAATGATTTCTTGCAAAACAATTTACCAATTTAATCAAAATAATTAATCAATTATCACATAAGGAAACAAATATTTTATTAATTGATAAATATCTTCAATTAGATCAAGAATATAGTCATATATATCAAAAAATCGGATTTATATTGATCTAATATGATAAGGCAACTATCCTTAAGCAAAAACAGCAAGTAATCCCAGTTTTCCCTCACTCTGACCAGCCGACTCGTTGAGTCAGGCATGGACTCGTCGAGTTAGCATGAACTCGGTGAGTTCATCTAAAAAACTCGGCGAATTCAGCCCCTAGAAACACAAAAATCAAAAAAAAATTTAACATACAAAACATCAATACAATAGAAACCAATCTAGGCTTTGATACCACTGAAGGGTTTTGGTCCTAAGAACATCCTATGTGCTCATACAAACCCTAATGCTTGGATCTAGGTTTCTCTATTGTACATGCAAATTATCCAAGACTATAAACCCTAATTCTAGCATACAAGTAATCATATTAACATAAGAATGGGTTTAAGATGTTACCTTGATTGTTATGTAGCAATAACAATCCCAAATCTCCTTGTATTGACTTTAGAAAGCCTACAGTCACAAATGTCACTCATCTAATGGTTCACAAACACCATAAGCAAGAGGATAAAGAGGAGAGAGGATAGAGGCTGCCAAAAACGTGTTCTAACCCTAGAAGAGTGATTGTCTATGTTTTTGGTCCTTTAGGGATCTATATATAGTGAGGCTATTAGGGTTATCTAACAAGGAAACCCTAATTTGGATGCTTAAGCCTTAAGCAACCCATGGACTCCTTTAATTAGGTCCTTGGACGATTTCCTTATGGGTTTCCCTATAGAATTCGTCCACTCCTTAATATAAGACAATCCATGGCCCAAATTGCAATTATCTTATAATTACAATTCCAGTCCCTTAAGTTTAATTAATCTCTTTTAGTCACAAAATTAATTATCAATTAATTATTGACTAATATTAATTAAACAATATGATTTCTCCTTTAATATATTATTCTCATAATATATTAATAAATCATATTTAATCCTTTCTCTCCATAATTCATCCTATCAATTTGCTTTGGTGAAGGCAACCCAAAAGGACCATGCACCATCGGGTCAAGTACATACCAAAATAGTTATGGACTTAGACACTAATCCAACAGTCTCCCACTTGGATAAGTCTAATAACTATTATGCGTATGACTTCAGATCCTGTTCTGCAATCGTAGCTTTCCAAAGCCACTGTCAACTCTGATCCTATCAGATACGCGTGTCCTTAGATAATGGATCATATATTCCTCCATTCTAGATATCGTATGAGATATGATTTCAAATCATATTGATACTTTTCTTAACCATTTCAACAAATTCACTGGTATATCGAGTATAAAAAATAAATTCAGTGACTTAATATATGTAAAACCCAAATTTTATTACCCTTACAATTTATTAAACACTTAAAAATAATATTACAGTTTTTATGAGATATAAAAATAACTTTCAACTCCAGGGACATTATAAAAAAGAAGCATGTGTTTTCCTTTTGTGAATATTGTATCACTTTTTGATGTTTAATTTAGTGAAAGACTTTATTAACAGCGCAATAAAATCATCATGAAAAAACTCTCAGGACTTGACTAATTATGTTTTTTTGAGTTGATAAGAAAAATAGTATTTAACACTAATCGTAAAAATATTTGTTATTACCTAATAGGGAAAATTTCATTTATATCCTCAGAAACCTTAAATATTACAGATCTATCCTTATATATATATATATATATATATATATATATATATATATACATCTCAAACTATAAAACTCACATATATATCTTAACTCATAATTTATTTAGGTTTAAATTAATTTAATATTAAAATCTTAAATTTAAATCAAAATTGCATGTGATAGTACTTTTTTTGAACGGTGGAGATTTTATTAAAAAACTAGCAAGAAGCTATAAAAATAAACATTACAACAAATTACAAGCAATAGATGGGTTATGAAGCCAAGAAGTCCAACTTATCTTAGCTTTAGTACACCTGTTAGAAATCCAAAAAAACATCTCTCAACCACATCATCAAAAATAAAAGATTTCCTAGGCATCACCGTTCCAAAAACATAAGCATTCCAAAAATTCCATAAGCACCATAAAGTAGTAAAAATTACCGCATCAAAAGTTTTTCTATGACCACCTCTCAAACCAGTCGACTGAGAACATGAAAGAATTGAATCAATGAATAACTGAAATGGAATCTGAACATCCCACCAAATAGCAACACGAGACCAAATATCCCTCAATTGAATACAACCAGCGAATAAGTGATCAGTAGACTCAACCGTAGTGGAACAAATAGGGCACTTGATCGAGTTAAGCGTAATTCCACAATGAGACAAACTTTGTCTAGTTAGAATACTTCGTAACCGCATCCTCCAAATAAAAATGGTTAACTTAATAGGCACCTAGTTATTCCATCTAGTCTCACAGCTACCCGTAAACAACAAAGCACTATCAATAAGAAATCTAGCAAACGAAACTGAAAAATAATCAGAAACATCAATCGACCAACCCAACCGATCATGAAAAGAATGAAGGTGGAGATCACACAACAAATCAGTCAACTCATCCCACTCGGTCTGCTCAATTCCACCCCTAGGAACTCGTCTGGGAGAATCAACACTTCTACCAACCATAACCCTATCCCGAATCGAGACACTCCGATGAACATCCATAGCATAAATTATTGGAAAAGACACTACAAGAGGCTGATCACCTTTCCAAAGATCATGCCAAAAAGAAGTGTTACTCCAACTCCAACTCTAATCAAACAAAAAGAAATCAAATCAACACCCCGGTCTCTAAGCTGCATTAACATCCTGATAATCCCACTCCAAGGACTTGTCCACCCTCTTTGCAACGACAAAGAAAAACAACCCCCTATTAGGACCATGTAAAGCTTTCACCATCCTGACCCAAATCAAATATGGATTATGAGAGAATATCCACCACTAGCGAAAAAGAAGGGCCCGGTTAAAAGAAAACAAACTTCCAATTCCAAGACCACCCTCTTTTTTATCAGCCAAAACTCTATCCCACCGGACCCAATGCATACACGTATCCTCTAAATCTGCACCCCAAAAAAATCTAGAGCGAAGAGACTCCAAAGAATTAAGAATAATAGACGGGGCCATAAAGATGGAGATCAGATGACTTCCCAAACTTCCAAGAACTGACTTAATCAATGTAAGACGACCTCCGATAGACAGGCTCTTTGCTTTCCAGCCAGATAATCTAGAATGGAAGTGATCGGTAATAAAAGACCATGCAAAAACTAGACTTGTTGAAAATACCCAATACCCGATTATCCGACCCGACCCGTTTTGAATTCGGGTAGATCGGTTCGGGTAAATCGGGTTTCGGGTTTGAAAATTCGGGTAATCGGGTAACCCGATATTTAAATAGGTCGGGTATTAGGTATGTTTAAAAAAATTCGGGTATACCCGAATACCCGATTTAGAAAAAAAAAAGTAATTAATACACTAGTTATAATAACTATTAAAGTTGTATCATTATTTTACATAATTAGTATTCCTTATAGTTTAAACTAAATGTTATATGGCTTCGTTATTTGAACGGTATATAATAAATACAAAAAAATTGTTAAAAATGAAATGAAGTTTTGAACAAAACGTTACAACAAATATAATGAAAATGAATAAGATGTTAGATTCCCCTTCATTTTCTTTGTGCACTAAGGATATGTTTCTTTTTTTTTTCAACTATGCACATGTTTGTTTTTTGTCATTTCTTCTTTGTGAATTAAAATATAGCTATATAATCGGTCCCTGCAATTTAGATAACATGCTAATTTTTTTATTTATAACTTTTATGCACTCACCTTTTGCATTAAACTGTGACAACCCGAAATTTCTATCTTGTACAACCATTCAATCCAATCAAAATAAGACTTGTTTCTGCTATCTTTTAGCACTGTTTAGAGTGTGTTTGAGTGTTCTAAGCATAGTACATTCAAGAATCGGGTGTTAGGAAATATCTGCTTGAGTCCATTGTGCACTAATCAAGCTTAACCCCCCATCATGTGGAGTTTATGGCCAAACCTTCATGAGTTTGGGTCGTAAACTCATGTTATATACATGAGTTTCCATCACTTTTCCTCATTTCTTTCATTTCAAGTCTAGAAAACCCAAATTCTCTCTCAAGTATCATAGGATCTTCATCTTGATCTTCTAAAAATGTAAGAATTCTTTCCTTTGATTTGTTGTTACATCTCTTTATCTAGTACAATCCTTTGATTTCATCCATGAAATCACTCCGTTTTGATAGATCTTCAAGTGTTCTTCATTTCACCAAGAACACACTAGTGTTTTTGGACCTTAATCACCCTAGCAAGCTTCTATATCGTAAGTACTCTTTCCTTAGCTTGATATATGCTTGAATCACGTGTTAATCACCTTGAAAGCATCTAGAATTCAAGAACAAAAGGTGTTTACGGCCATGACAATCTCCCTTGGCCGTAAACCTTAATTAGTGGGGCAATTGGACCTTAAACTCTTCCTAAGGAATGACATGAACATAGGATCCTTCCTTAATGATTGAAAGCCCTTTAAAAAACCCTTATGCACAAAATAACATGAGTTTATGGCCGTAAACTCATGGTCGTAAACCCCTAAAATGGTGCCATCTTGACCCTAACCTCTTCTAGGAGCTAAGTTAATGAACTAGAACGTTTCTTGGAGGACCATTAGACCTTAACACACACTTTGGTACAAATTACCATGAGTTTACGGCCGTAAAATCAATAGGCCGTAAACCCATGGGCCGTAAACTCATGTGGGTAATGCCATTGCGTCGTAAGCTTCTATGTGAGGCCCTACATCCCTTATATGCAACCGTATGTGGTTTAACACTTCATTGCAAGTGTTTCCTAGTCCCTAAGGTTGTTCCATCTCATGATTAGTTGTTATAAACACTAATTAGATGCATATATGTGTCATTATATGCTAAATAGGATCGGTGTGTGCTCAAGTCTTCACTTGACACTTAGCATCCTTTACCGATCTTACATTTGCATCACTCACTACAGGTGAGTTCATACCCCTTAATCTACCTTTTAAATGAATTTTAAATGCTTTTATGGGGGGGGGGGGGGGGAATACAAGTTGAAACATCATAGTTATTATATCAATCACATGTGATTAATAACTATCAAACAAATGGATTTACTATACATTTAACTGTTTTATCAAAGAAACTACTTCAAAATGTTTATCAAACTCTTTTTCATGCTAAACTCTTCATCAAACTTGTTCTTATATGCCAAACTGCTTTTAAATCGTTTTATAAATTGACATCAAGTCATCAATATTTATTAATAAACTCTTCAAATGTTTTACAAAACTTCTTTTTAAACTTATATATATTGTCAAATGCATGTCTATATATGCATAGTTATATAAGTAATGTTTAAAGGACTTAGGACTGATAACTCGCTTTATTTCCTTTTCCTTGTTTGGATGTGGCCTGAGAGTATCGGTTATTTGTCCGAATGTCGTTTAAATATCAGTTATATATTATGTACACATATGTAGATATAAAAGTACTATCAATCAGTTCAATACATTTGGGTAGCAAAGGCATACCTTCATTCATTCAAACTACAGAAGTTACTAGTAAACTATAATAGGTATAGTTTAGGAGAATACTATCATATACAAATACTAGACAGAGAATACTGTAACAGAGAATACTAAACAGAGAATACTATAACATAGAATACTATAACAGAGAATACTATACATAGAATACTATCACTATAACAAGTATACTATAACAAGGTTCAGAAATAACATAATGTGAGATACTACTTCATGACACAGCGACCATTTCGTTGTGTCATGTTTTGTAACCAGAATCTCCTGGAGGGAGAGCGTAAGTTTGCGTATAGATCTATACTAGATTGACTATCCTACACCTTTGTTGTTCGCTACAGTGGGACTTGCAAGTCTACGGGTGCCAAATGTCATTTCTTCCGACGTATTACATCGTCGTGTTATAGTCGGTTTAGTATGGTAACAACCTCATCGCATTTACCTTATATAAGGCTTTTGGTTTTAAGGTAGTTATTACTACAGTAATTACTACATGTAATATTGCAGTACACGTACAGTTTCCCATTATATTCAAATTGTAATGTTCTCACATAAAGGGTAATATAAAACTATATTTTGGTAATAATAGTCATATTTGGGAAAAGCATCCACTTTTATAGAGAAACAAACTTACAACACAGTCGGGTCTTGGTAAAAGACTACTTTTTATACTAGTAGAAAATATAGGATTTTCTAGGAGTTTTCAAACATATACAAACATTTACATTGAACATTTACAAACATTTTCATTGAACTTATACAAACATTTTCATCGAACTTATACAAACATTGTCACTAAATACTTATGAACTCACCAACTTTAACGCTGATCTACGCTTTCAAAATAACTTGTATTCTCAGGTCATCAGTAGACAGGTACTATCAATCAGTTCAGTACCTTTGGGTAGCAAAGGCATACCTTCATTCATTCAAACTACATAAATTACTAGTAAACTATAATATGTATAGTTTAGGAGAATACTATCATATACAAATACTAGACAAAGAATATTGTAACAAAGAATACTAAACAGAGAATACTAGACAGAGAATACTATAACATAGAATACTATAACAGAGAATACTATACATAGAATACTATTATTATAACAAGTATACTATAACAAGGTTCAGAAATAACATAATGTGAGATACTACTTCATGACACAACGACCATTTTGTTGTGTCATGTTTTGTAACCAAAATCTCCTGAGGGAGAGCGTAAGTTTGCGTATAGATCTATACTGGATTGACTATCCTACACATTTGTTGTTCGCTACAGTGGGACTTGCAAGTCTACGAGTGTCAAATGTCATTTCTTCCGACGTATTACATCGTCGTGTTATAGTCGGTTTAGTATGGTAACAACCTCATCACATTTTACCTTATATAAGGCTTTTGGTTTTAAGGTAGTTATTACTACAGTAATTACTACATGTAATACTGCAGTACACATACAGTTTCCCATTATATTCAAATTGTGATCTTCTCACATAAAGGGTAATATAAAACTATATTTTGGTAATAATAGTCATATTTGGGAAAAGCATCCACTTTTACAGAGAAACAAACATACAAAACAGTCAGTTCTTGGTAGAAGACTACTTTTTATACTAGTAGAAAATATAGGATTTTCTAAGAGTTTTCAAACATATACAAACATTTACATTGAACATTTACAAACATTTTCATCGAACTTATACAAACATTTTCATCAAACTTATACAAACATTGTCACTAAATACTTATGAACTCACCAGCTTTAATGTTGATCTACGCTTTCAAAATAACTTGTATTCTCAGGTCATCAGTAGACAGGTACAGTCGACCAGGTTTTGAGAAGACGAAGCATGTTCAAGACTCGTCTTTTATTTTGATTACTTATTTTGGTGTCTTATTACTATGAAAGAACACACTTGTATCAAATTACACTATTAATGCAATGGATGATATTGTTACTTAATTACTATTTTGCATTGTTATGATACTGTATATGACGTCCTCCGCCCCCGAACGTTTCCGCCGTTCCGGTTTTGGGGTGTAACATAAATCATGTAACATGTTTGGTTAATCCAAATTTGATCAAACATTGATCATGTACTCCATAAACTGTTTTTTTTATCAAATTTGAAATGGAATGCAAAAATCACATAACATATTATAATGACTAGTATTGTTATCATATATGTACTTGTTAATTGTATAAAATATTTTGTTAGCCAATTTTTTATTAAAGCAACCGAAATGCAAAAAAAGAATTTAAAAAAACTCAATAAGTGACACTTAAGTAATTTTCGGGTATACCCGAAAATACCGGACCCGACCTAAAACGGTAAAACCCGAATACCCAAAACCCGAGAACCCAAATTACAATATAGGTATATTAAGGAAATACCCGAACTACCCGAAACCCGAAAATTTTACCTGATGAACACGCCTAGCAGAAACCCTAGCCATATTTTGCCCAACCGACACCCCTAAATGAACAAAATGAAGAGAATCTGGAACACAACCCAAAGTACTAGCAACAGACTCCACTTGAGAAAAAGAAACCCCACTCCAATCAACTTGCTTTTTTGCAAGTTAATTGTAAGACCCGAAGCCAGATAAAAACACCTCAACATACGTAAAATACACCTGGCATTATCTGGATCCCAAGTAGAAAGAAAAACATCATCAGCATAAAATAAATAGGAGATGTGGATGTCACTAATGGAGATTCCCCGAAAAATATTCCCTTGCTGAGCTTTAAGCAAAGCAACATCAAAACCCCTCCATTGCCAAAATAAAAAGAAACGACGACAAAGGTTCTCCTTGTCTCAAACCTCTATAAATCTGAAACTCGACAGTAGGAGAACCATTCACTAGAACCAAACCTCTAGTCGTACTCAAAAGCTCCTAAATCCAGCCACACTTTATAGAACCAAATCTCATAATATGCATGATCTCCAAAAGATATTCCCAAGAAAAAGAATCATAAACCTTCTCAAAATCCACTTTAAAAATCATAAGTGGATATTTGAAAGCCTTACTCCAAGCTACCACCTCATTTAATAGAAAAGGACCATCTAAAATTTGTCTACCTTTAACAAAAGCAGATTGCTCCAAACTAACAGCAGAACCAATAACCTCTGCCAACCTATTAGCTAACAACTTACCAATAATTTTGTATTGGTAACCAATAAGACTAATAGGTCTAAAATCACTAATGACCTTCAGGTCCCACACCTTAGGGATGACAGAGAAAAAGGAAGCATTGCAACCCTCCGGGATGGAAGAATGAGAATAAATATGTTGCACAAACGCCACCACATCCAAAGAAATAAGATCCCAGTAACGCTTAATGAAACCAAAAGAAAAACCATCTCGACTAGGAGACTTATCCGACCCACAATCCCAAACTGCTCTTTTCATCTCTTCATGAGAAAAAGGAGCCTGGAGAAACTGAACCTGATTCTCCGAAAGGGTATGAAAAAGAGCAAGGTCTGCGGAAGGGCGAGTCCCCCTCTGCTTAAAAAATAGAGATTTGTAAAAGTTATGAAATTCCTTTTAACCCTCCATGGTTCATCAATCCAAGCTTCATCAACCATAACACCATTAATTGCTAACTAGAACCTTTTTCTAATTATAGAACCATGAAAAAAAGATGAATACTACCCCCCCTCAATACACCACTGAACTTTTGCCTTCTGAGCTAGGTCCACTCTGGCGAGATGATCTAAATCTGCTAACTCCTTCAAAATCGAAACTCGTTGTTCATGAAGGTTAGCCCTACCATCACCCACCATAAGAATAGCATCTATTAATTCGATCTTATCTTGTAATGATTTTCTTTTACCATCCATAACAATCCGAAAAAAAGAATACCAAACCCTAAGATTAGATTTAAGAATATGGAGTTTCTTCTTAAAAATAACCCATGGGTTAAGGATACTGTCACAATCAAAAGCCGTGGACCAAGAATTCTGAACCACTTAATTGAGACCTTCATGGTTGAACCAAGAATGGAAAAACTGAAATGGATTAGGGTCATAATCAACAGAGTGTTCCAGCCAGATAATAGGCCGATGATCCGGGATTTTCTTCTCCAAAACCAAACCTGAGAGATGAGGAAAAAACGCCAAAAGACCCTCAGAGACCAGAAAACGATCCAACTTGCTAAATTTAGAACCCCACTTATCACTCCAAGTAAAGCGAGGACCACCCAAAGCAATATCAAATAAATTCGTGTCCTCAATAAATTGATTAAAAAGCCTAGCAGAAGCAGGATGAAACTGAGACCCCATACGTTCCGATTCATCACGAACTTCATTAAAGTCTCCCATTAAAACGTAAGAATTCATCAACTGGCCGAGCTCTCCTAAAAGTTGTCTTTTACCTTCATTCTCTTGCGTAGCATAAACTGAAACTAGCACAACCTCTAATCCAGAAGAAACTCACACCCCGTCCACCCAAAAAGAAGGCACCATTTTAATTAAGATTAAATTAGATATTACAAAACCCTCTTCAACTCAAAAGTTAGCATTAAACCATTTTAATTAAGATTAAATTAGATATTTGGTGTGAGACTCGTATATTATACGAGTTAATTTAAAAAAAAGATTAAACACTAAAATGTAAATAATAAATATTTTTTAATGTAAAACTTTAAAATAAGAAATGAATGAACGAACTCATTGCAATTTAATTTCATATATATTATATTTAATACTTTACATAAGTATATTAATTTAATTTTAAAATTTAAAACAAATTAGAAATTAATAAATGGATAATATTTATTTCAAAAATATCACAAAATGACAAGTATCAAAACTCATGAGAGATTGACAACTGACAAAATTATTTTCATTTATTAGAAAGGACGATTAGAAAACGTTATGCTGCCATTTCTTTTCAGTCAAAGCTATGATTCAAATTGATGCCTAAACTCATTCCCCTCTTCTACATTCTGTTAATGGTAAAAACAATTCTTTAATCTTATATTATATTAATTTTTTAATAAATTAAATTATGATACAAAAATAAGAAAGTATTTTTGAAAACAAAATCTGTAGATCGCATAAGATCCTAATAAAAGTCATAATGGTTATGAAGTTGGGGTTATGATCTATGATACATACTCGATATTAATTGCCGCAAGTGGCATTTGAGATCCAACATTTTTTCGCGGCTTCATCATTTTGGAAAGAATTATATTTGGTTTTCATTTTAAACAATGCTCGCACATAATAGGGTTGAAATATAGGATTGGCCGTTTCATATTTGGCAAGAAACTGCTATTTAATTGGTTTAATGGTAATCTTGAACTATTGAGGAGGGTATTTTAGTATAATCATAAAGATTTTTGATTTTCAAATAAGTTTTTTAATATTAAATTAATTTAAACCTAATTAAATTATGTATTTGGATATAAATGTGAGTTTATAGTTTCAGTAATTTTAACATTTATAAGGATATAACTGTAATATTTAATGTAATATTTAAAGTTTCTAAGGACATAAACTAAATTATCACTAACTAATAAATGCATGTGTCAATAATGGAAAGACAAGATATAGTGCACATTTTGGGAGGTGTACGCACGATCACCATTAGGAAACATCGTCGTGCCTTCGCGTACATGAACATGAATTCAATCGAAGAAAAACCACAAATTGGTTGCATCATAGGCATACACGTGTCCACTTGCATGTTGGAAAGGACCCTCACCTCCCGTCTAACCCATGTGCACTTTACTTCAATTAATATATTTGCAGATTATATGGAGTTTATCATTTATGCATAAATCTCTACGGCTAAGGGGTTTGGTCGGTAGTTCGGCAAAGGGTGATTTGGACGCTAAACATTGTGTTTCGAGTTCGACATGTCGAGTTCGGAAGGTCAAGTTAGGTAATGACTAGCCGAGTTCGACATTTTATGAAGTATACGTGACTTTTTAACCAAAACATCAAAACTTTACCTTGTTTCAACCAATATAAATACGAACTACTATCTAGTTTTCTAACACACAACAACCTTCAATATTTCACTCAAATATTCTTCTTATTTGGTGAAAATGGTTTCCTCCGAATCCTATCCAACCCAAAAACTTCAAGAAAAATAAACTCAAAATACAACTACTTCATTACCATCTTTAACCAAAGTCTAATGGATTGCCCTATTTTTTCACCCCTTACTTCACATTATATCGACGTCAAACTATACTATAATCCATATTCTAGCCAATACCAACCCCAATTCTAATCCCTATTCCAATCTCAATCTCAATCCTTATTCCAATCCCAAAATTATTTCAATCCATTTGACACTGTTCAAGAAACTCAATTCAAATTTCAATCCCAACTACAATTCCAAACCCACTTACAATCCCAATTCTTCGGATCATACCCGAAATGGATTATGATCCCGAAGATGATCAACTTCAACCTCAACTAGAACCCAAGAAAAAAGGAAAGGCGCCTTGTAAGAATCGTACCCTTGATATAACATCCTGTTTTTGGGGCTAGAAGTTTTAAGAAATTTGATAAAAATGAAAATTTTCCTTAACTTAAAATAAAATAAATTGAAATAAATAAATAAATGAAGGTAAATGATTTTGATTAATAACCATAATAAACATTATTGCTAAGTCATAATAAATTATGATAGAGTTTGGGCGTTAAAATAAGACTTTTAAGGTTTAGTGGATAAAAGTGTCATTTTGTAGAAACTTATTTTTGACATGGGAAACCGACCAAATAAGCACCCCCGAACTAGAATTGGATGAGTTATGGTGGGGAAGGACCAATTTTAGACCCAAGATAAATTTGATTAAGTTGTTAGCCAAGTTAGGTACCAAATATGGAAGGAATTTTGAGCGACGGACAAAAAATGTCAATATGAAAAATCTTGTTGGACGCCACGCACCCTATGGTTGGGACACCGCATCCCTGATGTTGAACATATACAAACAACCTTTTCTCATTTTCTCTTCCTTTCTTCTCCACTCGATCTCAAACCCTCTCCTACCTTCATAATCGAATTTTCCTTCAGATGTCTTGGTGTTGTGATGATTGGAACTTCTAGATGAATCATTGCTCAAGTCTCTTCAACATTTTTGCATCAAAAAGGTTGTTTTATACCTCTTTTTCCCAAATTCGATTTAGGGTTTTGTGGGGTTTCAAAATCTGAATTTTTGCTCTATTAGTGATGTTTATATGAAATTAATGTTGTAGTTTCTTTCCTTAATCCATCTCCAAGCTCCAACCAACAAACGGTTGTGAGATTTTTGAGATTGGAGTTGTTTTGATGAGTTTTCTTAACCATCAATGGCGGAATCCGAATTTATGTTTAAATTGTGTGATTATTGTGAAACTGTTGATATGGTTTAACTCTTTAATCTATCTACAAACTCCAACTAACAAATATTTGGGATATTTGTGAGTTTAGATGTGATTTTGTGGGTTTCTAAAACCGTCGATCTTAAAATCTAAATTTGAAGCTTCAAACGATGAAATGAGCTTGATTTTATGGTTAGATGGTACATCCTATTCAATCAACGATCCATTTGTAAACCCTTTGGCTTATGGTGAGATTCCATGATGTTTGAATCAATTTATAGTGAAGAGGAGCCGGTTCAGAAGATGTGAGGTTGATCACGGTTATTACCTGAAGAATTTAAGCTCCTCCTATGTCATCCCCGTGTTGAATTTTGATGTCGTGTTGATTGTTGGTTCCAACATATAGAAGATGACTGAACATAGAGTTCAATGTAATAGACCAAGGGGCTGTTGAGTTGAAGAAATTCCTTAGTATGGTGAACTCAGCGTATGAAGGAACTAAGGTGTTTACCACAGAAAAGTTGAAGTTGGGTATAACTTCAGCTGCCCTTCCAAGATTTTGAGGAAAGGGGGTTGGCGTAAAGAGAGATTGAGAGATTGAGAGTGTATGATTGACGAGTGATGAAGAATTTGAATGACATATGAAGTTGTTCAAGCATACAAGTGGGAGATTGTTGGGGTATGAAGTGTTATCCAACATGCTGCACTTGGAGTTGTAATGGAGTATTAGAAATCAACATGGAGCACTTGGAGTTCATGAAGCATGCGACAAAGGAATGAATCGTCTGAGAAGGGAATGGATCCTCAGACAAAGGAACGGATCGATTAACAAAGGAACAAATCTTCTTAAATATTGTATAGAGCACCTAGGACCAAAATGGAGCATCTTGTGATGCCCCCTGATGAAGTTGTGCCACATGTATCCCTTTTTGAGCCATGATATGCTTTGATAAGCCATTCATGGAATGCTCACAGATGATGCTTACGGGTGATGCTCGTGGAAGATGCCCATAGATGATGCTCATGGAAGATGCTCGCGGATGATGCTCATGGAAGATTCTCATGCGATGATGCTCACGAAGTGATGCTCACGGATGATGCTCATGGAAGATGCTCACGGGTGATTCTCATGTGATGATGCTCATGGAAGATGCTCATGGATGATGCTCATGAGGTTAAAGGTTCTAGAAGCGGCCACATGACATTCTTCAATTAGTTAGAATTTAGGGCATCCCCTTTATGGGATAATTATGGATGGGCCTGTCCCATCAAAATTAGGGTTTCTCATGCTTGCCTATAAATAGGCTCATATCCCTATTCGTTATTATTTGCTCAAGTGTGTGCGAGTACTTGTACACATTAATTTCCAGAGAGAAATCATTATGAGGTTTATTGTACATCCTTTGGAGCAGTTATTAAGCAAGAGAGTTTCTTTTGGTTTTAGAGCTCAAGTGAGGTGTAAACTTTGTGTATGATTGTAATTGTTCTTGGGAGTTTAATAAAATATTGTGTTTAATTTTTTATTTAAGTTTTTCAGAAGATTTTATTCTGCAAGTTTCATCGAAGTTTGTTTGACATTTGTTTGAAGTATTTAACTTGTTTTGTTGTCACCCAATTGTATACTTATATTAAATAGTAGTATACAAGTAGTTACCAAAATCATCATATACCACAAGATTATACGAATATCCGAGCCATTCGTTACCAATTATCTAATATCTTTTCTATCTCTCATCTATTGACTTTATACCCTTATTAGGTTACCTAATCCTTAAAAGCATAACATCAAATAAAGGTTAAGATACGAAACTTAGTGAGCAACCTAGTCATCATACACATATAACATCAATAATAATTAATTGTAACGATTAAATCCAAAACATGTATAAAATATATAAATCCTTTCAAGAATTTCGCTCATGTCGATCCTTCCAAGCAATACCACTTACATGGTTTCCAGTAACTATCTGCTACTATTTTCAACAAGTTACCAACCATGATTTTACCATGATATATCGACAATACTCTGCTACAATTTTATCAAAATTAATCATCAACTATCAACAATAGGTCTCACCAAAAAGGCCTACCATATAATTAATCAATGATAACCAATTATGGTAGGGATGAGAAAACGGACCGGGGAACAGGCCTGAACCGGAACCCGATGGAACCGGTCGGGCTGAGACCAATACTATAATTTCGTGAATATTTGGAACCGGGACCCGATAAGAACCGGTCATTGGAACCGGCCCAAAACCGGAAACCGGACCGGATAGTCTTTACAAAAAACCCCATGCCTTTATCGCTTGGACTTCTACTTTGGACAAAAAAAAGCGATCGTAAAACAAAAACCCACGGAATCCACTGAAGCACGACTCAACGACTCAAGTAGCTTAAGCTAATTTTAAACCAAGTGACAAATATAAATCTTGTGTAAATGACATCAGATATTATACATAGAAATTAAAAGTAACAAAATTAATAAAGTTGTGGTAGATTTCATACCAAAGGTTGCATTTGCCAGTTGCATGTATCTACTGTATCACACTCCTGGTTCGTGATCTTCATGGAGATTTACAAGCAAATACAAAGTGTAAAGTTGCCATATAAATGCCAAAGTAAATAGTATGTCTCCCCAAGGCCGAAGCCCTGTCATAAACCCAAAATCAAACAGGAGATTACGTGATTTAAACTAGCTAACATGGAACGGTCAGATTGATAGATGATAGTGACGAATCCAATATCTTGTTTACGATATTCATCTTTTCATTACCGTACCAACTTCTCTAACTATAACACGTTTTTAACAATATAAAATGATGTAAAAAATTATTCGTATCCTATCATTCGGATATTTAACAAAAACAAACAAAATACAATAATATTCATCCATATATATGTATATACTCAATGTATATGTATATAAAAAAACATAACAGTTTTGCATTCAAGTTATTGATCTTCGAGCTTATGATCACATTCAATAACCGGACATAAACCGAAACCGTAACACCAAAATATGTTTCTATTTCTCGCAGACCAGTTCCGAAATCGAAAAACCGGCAATAACTGGAACCGGTAGAACCGTCGGGCCAATTCGGTTTTTGATTTTGGCCAAAGCCGGTTCCCGGGTCGGGCCGGTTCAGGCCGGTTCGGTCCTTTTGCTCATGCCTAAATTATGGCTTTATGGCTACAAAGATTGTCAATTAAATTAACAACGATTAGTTATGGTATTACGGCCAAAAAGACTACTATTTTAATTAACAACAATCAACTATGGTATTACGGTTACAAATGTTACTAGTTTAATTAACGTCAATCAAATATGGTGTTACAGCCATGAAGGCTACCATTTTAAACAATCAACTATTAGTAATGAGACTCACCATAAAGGTTCACCAAAATTAATCATCAACTATCTTCAATAGGTCTTGCCATAAAGGCTCACCAAAATAAATTATCAATTATCAGCAATGGGTCTTGCCACAAAGGCTAACCAAAATAAATTATCAATTAACATGTATGCAGGGCCGGCCTTACCTTTAAGAGAACTAAGCCCTTACTTAGGGCCCCCGATTAACCTAATTCAAAAAATCCCGATTCGTTAGTCCTTCCTTCATCATTAGCGCATGCCACAAAGATTGAGCAACTGTTCTTCGTCTCATGATTCTCGATTCACTACAGAAACTAATCTCAATTGAATATTGATCGATTTTTATTAGTCGATTCTTGAAGCTGTTCTTCTTCCTCTGATTTGCCATTGTTGATTAAAGTAGGTTGTCAAGAAGATAAGAACTGAAAGTCTGAAACAGTATGTTCTTCTTCTTATTCTCCATTGTTGATGCTTCTTTCTCGATTATTCTATTAAGCTTATGTTGGATATTTGAAGTAGAGAAATTCTAATTTTAGGTGGAAAATTTCTGGAGAAACGTTCCGCCATTAACGAGTGTCTTCTCTCCCAAAGAATTGTATGACACCGATTTTGTGTAAAACGTAGGGCTGTGAATCCTATTTCTGGTCCAGTTGCTTCTCTTGAAACGAAGTGTTTTCGGAGGGTTAAACTAGCTTTGCCTTTGATTAAGAATTAAATTTGTTAAAATAAGGTTCAGATTAAAGCCTCGTTCATTACTTACTAGGTGATGTGTTAGCCAAACCACTAAATGACACTAATAAGTTTCAAGTTCAGCATGAGAACTTTAATTTTTGAGTAAATTGCACAGACTTCATTATTAACAGCTATGTAGTAGAAAATCAAATTCGGTTGATCGACCTCCATGTTATATTGTTATTTTTTTTATTGATCCAATCACACTTTATATGCATATTTCAGGTTTCATTTCAGTTGGAGCTCACAACACCAACACGACCGATCAAGGATATGGTAATTGAATCACAAACATCATTCTTTTGTGAAAACATAATGTATTTTAAAATGTGAAATATTGTGTTTCTATTGACATGTAATGAAGTGAAATTGAAAACATTCTTAAGAACATAGTTTTAATCTTTTATTACCTAGGTACGTTAATTATATCTAATATTTTGATTAAAGGTTAACTAACTCGAAATACATATTTTAAAAAATGAACATACGGTGAGTACAAATGAAGAGTCAAGAAGATTACAAAGTTACTAGTAGAACTTTTACTGCAGTATAAGGTGAGTACAAAGGGCCTTAAAATTTAGGTTCGCTTAGAGCCCCCAAACTGGTTGAGCCGCCCCTGCATGTATGGTTCTCAGATACATAAGTTATCATATTATAAATTAATAGCTAGCTAAGAATTTTAGTTATAAAAGTTTATCATGTCATTTAACAATAGTCATGATCTATAAATTTAGATGTATAAGCTTAATATATCATACTTTAGTAATCAACTATAGTTTATCTAAATCAACTATATCAACTTACTACAACATACAACAATAATTATTTATAAATTTCAGGTATACCATCTTACAACACCATGTAATAATATCAACTATAATTTATTAACTATACCAACTTACTATACCATACATCAATAACCATATATAATTTATTGGTTATACTAACTTACTACCTCATACAATAAATAATTATCTATACCAACTTGCAATATCATCTAGCAATAACCAACTATGGTCTCAACTATACATGCTTACCACTTCAGTCAACAATAACCAATAATAGTTTCACCAATACAAACTTATCAAATCATTCAAGAATGATTAATAACAATATATTTCATATAATTCTATTGTAACAATATAAATTTCAATATACCAAAAGGGAAGCATGGTTACTCACCTTGGGTTTTTACTAGAGGACGAGTTCCTAATTTCTTGAAGTCCCTTATCAGCTATTGTTTCAAGAAATGTCAAAACAACATATTATGGTTGAGTCTCAAAACTCAAGAATACAACGAGTTCCTATAGGGTGCTAGGGTTTCAGTCAAAACCCTAATGGACAACTTAGCCACCAAGCAGCCCAAGGAGCCTTATGGAATGAGGCCTTGGACGAAAATATGATGATCCTTCATCATAATTTCGTTCCCCCTTAGTCCATTAGGTTTCCTAGCCCAAAACTCAACTATCACACATTTGACAGTTTATACCCCTTTATTTAATTAATCTCTTTTAGTCACCAAATTAATTCCTAATTAATTTATGACTAATACTAATTAAATAAATATGATTTCTCCTTTAATATATTATTCTTATAATATATTAATAAATCATAATATCTCCTCTCTCATATCAAATTACCTTGTCAAGTTGCTTTGGTGAAGGCAACCCAAAAGGACCATGCACACTCGGGTCAAGTATATACCAAATATGGTTACTGACTTAGACACTAATCCAACAGTCTCCCACTTGGATAAGTCTAGTAACTATATCTCACGTATAACTTCCGTACCCGATAGCAATCGTAGCTTTCAATAGCCGCTGTCAACTCTGACCAATAATCTGTCCTTCAGATAAGGGATCGTATAATCCTCTGTTCTAGATATCATGCTAACAATACTTATTGTCTAGCATTCTATTTCTTGATTTCTGATTTGTTCGACATAGAACTCAGTTGAACACATCAACTTTATCCTGACCGGGCCCGACACATAAGTCAAACCAAATCATCAAGTGACCGAGATATCGCTTTTATCCTCATAGAATAAAAGGAACAGAAAACGTTGACTAATATGCCTTTATCATTTACTAGTTAAACCACACACAATAATACGTTTTATAACATCAAGTTACTGATGCGTTTTCGCATTATCAATGTATAATCAACTAGTAAACAATAACCATATCTCTAGGTTTAAAGATTATATGATATTATCATCTTGCGATCACTTGTGATAACATTCATGAAGTAATACCAGCAAGTGTGGGTCTATTTCAATGCTCAATACAAATTTCATAAGCACTCATAAACTTTGCAGCAAACCTTTGCTATGTCTAAAACTTTTCAGACAATCTACAAACAAATTTATGACAATCTTCCTTCATATCTACTTCCAACATATGAGCGATTGTGAACTGCTCGAATAATCTTATTATTCAGGAAGTCAAAACATGCAAAATCGACACAATAGATAAATAATCAACACAAGATAGAAACTTTCTTATAAATAGCACACCTTTATTTAATCATCATTTGTTGAATATGACATTATCTATTACAAGTTTTCTACCTATCTAATCTAAACTAATATCGTCCTTCAGCCCTACGCTCCTAGCGTGCTGCAAATGCTTGACCCTACTCAGTCCCTTTGTAAGGGGATCTGCTGGGTTATCTTCTGACGATACCCTCTTCACAACGAGGAGTCCCTCTTCTACCCGATGTCTAATAAAGTGGTATTTCCTGTCGATATGTCGAGATCTACCATGATCCCTTGGTTCCTTGGTTAAGGCAACCGCTCCTTCATTATCACAGAAAATTTCCACGGGCTCTTTTATGGATGGCACAACTCCAAGGTCTCCAACGAAGTTCTTCAACCATATAGCCTCCTTTGACGCTTCGCTCGCCGCAATATACTCTGATTCGCACGTTGAATCAGCTACGGTCTCTTGCTTGGAACTTTTCCAAGTCACTGCTCCTCCATTTAGGGTAAAGACCCAGCCTGACTGCGATCGGAAGTTATCCCGATCCGTCTGAAAACTAGCATCACTGTACCCTCGTACCCTTAAGTCATCACTCCCACCGAGGACTAGAAACCATCCCTTGGTCCTCCGAAGGTACTTAAGAATATTCTTAACCGCAATCCAATGTGCCCTACCAGGATTCCCTTGCTATCTGCTGACCATGCTTAAAGCGAAGGCCACATCAGGGCGAGTACAAGTCATAGCATACATGATAGAGCCTACTGCGGAAGCGTAAGGTACTCGGCTCATATCAGCTATCTTTGTCTCTGTACTCGGGCTCTGAGTCTTACTCAGCTTGGTATTGCTTTGGATTGGCAACTCCCCTTTCTTGGAATTTTCCATACTAAAACGCTTTAGTACCTTTTCCAAGTATGTATCCTGACTGAGTCCTATCAGTCTCTTTTCCCTGTTTCTTACTATTCTTATTCCCAGAATATAAGCGGCTTCTCCGAGGTCCTTCATAGCGAAGCATTTCCCAAGCCAGGACTTGACTTCCTGCAAGGTTGGGACATCGTTTCCTATGAGTAGTATGTCGTCGACATACAATACGAGGAAGCTTACTATACTCCCACTGGCTTTGACATACACACAAGATTCATCTTCGCTTCGCAGAAAGCCAAACTCTTTAACCTTCTCGTCAAAACAAAGATTCCATCTGCGAGATGCTTGTTTCAATCCATAAATAGATTTCTCAAGCTTGCATACTCTATTCGGATGCTTCACATCGACAAAACCTTCTGGCTGATTCATATAGACATCCTCAGCCAACTTTCCATTAAGGAAAGCGGTTTTCACGTCCATCTGCCATATTTCATAATCATGAAACGCAGCTATGGCAAGCATCACCCTAATAGACTTTATCTTCGCAACTGGTGAGAAGGTCTCATCATAGTCAACTCCGAGAGTTTGAGTAAAGCCCTTCGCAACCAATCGCGCTTTATAAGTATGCACTTTCCCATCCATGTCCGTCTTCTTCTTGAAGATCCACTTGCACCCGACTGTCTTACGACCCGGTACATTATTAACCAAATTCCAAACTTGGTTGTCGTACATGGACTGAATCTCGCTGTCCATAGCCTCTTTCCATTTTGCAGACTCCGGGCCTGCCATGGCTTCCTTATAGCTACTAGGTTCATCCAAATTTACTAGTGTACTATCACTAATAAATGTATCCCCTTCAGTAGTAATATGAAAACCATAAAACTGGGGTGGAACGCTAGCCCTAGTGGAACGTCGAAGAGGTAGGGACTCGTCAATAGGTTCAACAGGAGTTTCCTCCTCAAGTTGAGTGCCAGTGTCCGAGGTTCCTTCATTGCTTTGATCTTGAATTTCTTCAAGTTCAATTTGCCTCCCACTGTCTTCTTGGCTTATTAATTCCCTTTCTCGGAAAACCCCTCTTCTAGCAACGAAGACAACATTGTCACTCGGTCTATAGAAAAGGTAGCCAAAAGACTTATGCGGATAGCCGATGAAATAACACTTCTCACTGCTAGGTTCTAGTTTGTCGTGAGTCTCTCGTCTTACGAAAGCCTCACAACCCCAAACCTTGATATGTGCCAACAAGGGAGCCTTCCCTGTCCACATCTCGTGAGGAGTCTTGGAAACCTTCTTAGTGGGAACTAAGTTAAGTATATGGGCGGCAGTCTCTAAGGCATACCCCCAGAAAGCTATTGGTAGCGAAGTCCGACTCATCATAGAACGAACCATGTCCAACAAGGTCCGATTACGTCTCTCAGCCACACCATTCAATTGTGGCGTTCTCGGAGGCGTCAATTGCGAAACGATTCCACATTCTTTTAGATAGTCATGAAACTCAAGACTTAGGTACTCTCCTCCTCGGTCTGACCGAAGCATCTTGATTTTCCTGCCCAGCTGATTCTCCACTTCATTCTTAAACTCTTTGAACTTTTCAAAGGTTTCCGACTTTTGCTTGATCAAGTAGATATATCCATATCTGCTATAATCATCTGTAAAAGTCACGTAGAAGCGGCAAGCATCCCTTGTGGTGGATCTAAAGGGCCCACACACATCGGTGTGTATGAGATCCAATAAACCCTCACCCCTTTCACAAGTGCCAGTAAAGGGTGACTTGGTCATCTTCCCAAGTAAACAAGACTCACACGTGTCATCGTCCCTAAGGTCGAATGACTCCAACACTCCATCCTTTTGGAGTTGGGCTATGCGTTTCTTGTTGACATGGCCAAGACGACAGTGCCACAAGCATGCTTTGTCTAGACTAGTAGACGAATCAATATTCAAAACATTATTTCCAAAGTTATCAACAATCATCACTGATTCATAAATCCCATTACAAGGTAATGCATTGAAATAAAAGACACCATTCAAATAAACATTAATAGAACCATTACTATTATCAAAAGAATATCTGAAACCTTGTCTAAACAACCCATGAAAAGAAATAATGTTTCTTGCCATATCTGGCGAATAACAGCAATTCTCTAAATCTATTCCTAACCCATTACTTAACACTAAAGAATAAACACCGACTTTGGTCACATGCGACGATCTTCTGTTTCCCATAATCAGGTTCATCTTCCCATGCTCCATCTCCCTACTTCTTTTTAGGCCCTGCAAATCAGAACAAATGTGGTAACCACATCCTATATCAAGAACCCATGAAGTAGCAAATGATGAGTTATTAGATTTAATAGAATACATACCTGCAAATGTGGGCTTGATCTTCCCATCTCTTATGTCCTGCAGATATTGTGGGCAGCTTCGCTTCCAGTGGCCCTTTTGGTGGCAATAGAAGCACTCTGCTTCTTTAGGATCGGAAGAGGGTTTAATGGGGCGTGCTTTGGTCCCACTTGATGACGAACCATCATGGGGTTTCCCCTTATGGTGGCTCTTACATGGAGCCTTCCTCTTTTTACCCTTTCCTTGACCTATCGCCATCACGGGAGCGGCCACAGCAGGCGATGGTGCAACGGATTTGTCTTTGAGGTTGCTCTCAGCAGTCCTCAAGAGTCCTTGGAGCTTGCTCAAGGAGACCTCCTCTTTGTTCATATGGTAGGTCATCCTAAACTGATTGTAGCAGGAGGGCAAGGAGTGGAGGATTATGTCAATAGCCAAATCCTCATCAAACTTAACATTAAGTTTGAGAAGACGATCAACATACCTCTGCATTTTCTGCAAATGAGAGGTTAGGGATTCTCCACTCCCCATCTTAGCGGTGATCATGCTAGTAATGATCTCATAGCGCTCTTGCCTCGCGCTCTGGTGATACCTGTCCAGCAAATCCTGATGCATTTCATATGGATACATGTCCTCATAGGACTTTTGGAGTTCGAGGTTCATGGTGGCCAGCATGATGCAGTGAACTTTCGTGGCATCACGCTCGTGGGCCTCAAAGGCGGCCAGTTCCTCAGGAGTAGCAACATCTGGGATGATCTTCTCAAGCTTTTCATCGAGGACATATTCTTTGTCCTCGTAGCGTGTGATCATGCGAATGTATCTCATCCACTCGTTGAAGTTTGAACCATCAAATGTCACTTTCTGACACAAGTTCATCAACGAGAATGACCCAGAAGCGTTGTTGTTGTTGTTGTTAGCAGACATCTGAAAAAGAAAGGGACAAAGCTTGATTAGAAATGAATCCCTAATTAAACACCCAAATGAGAAATTAGGGCTAGGATCCAACAACATTATTTACAACTTAGAAAGGGATGCCGTACTCTAAAAGTAAATAACTTGAAGGTAAGTGAATGACGATTCACTAATTCTCACCATGAAAACTGAAAAAGCAATTTAGGTTTTAAATGTATTGAAAACTCCTAGATCTTTTGAGATTCATTGAACTTTTCAATGGCATGTTTAAATCTCGATATGCATTTCACATTTGCGACTGGGATGCCGAGGATCGCAAACAAATTTGTGAATAACCATGCGAATTAACGTGGTGCACTCAACGTCACTATCACCTAATCAATGTGCCGGTAAACCACACACGCTCCATTGATCTATGACAAACATCGAGTCACCCTTCGCTACCTATGTCATCCCCAAATTGATGTGCCGGTTAACCACACGCGCTCCATCAACGTTTGACAAGGGTACGAAGTGTAATTCCATGGATTAGCATCATTTTCACATTTTACCCTAAAGTAACTAAGAGTGGGAATTTGTAAAACAATGTAGTTACTTTAATATTTCCATTATACTTTTAATGAGGAATTAAGTGCTCTATCCTATCCGTTCGGCTAACGACCCTCCACCAGTCAAGCAAGCGGTAGATGTGAGTGTACATCCATTAAGCGCCATTTTATAGGTAGCAACCTTATACCCACCTTATAGACCGGCTTCGTGAATGAGGCCTACTAGCGATAAGACTAGCTTATTCTTATACATATATAATAATTAATCTTATAATATCATAATTGTATAAGGGTGTATTTTAAAGCATTTCAAAATACTAGTATCTTAATGTGTATTTAAAATTTTCGAATATTAAGGCTATTTAATTTAAGAAATTTTAAACACCAAGAAAACTTTGATTTAATAATTATCAAAATTAAACAATTAATTTGAACTATTAAATCTTTAAGGTTTATCATAAAATTAAATTATTAATTTAATTAATCCTTTTATCCCCTAGATTTTTAAATATATGGAAAGGATAATACAAGATCTTCAATTATCTAGTTTAAACAATTAAATGGATAATCATAAAGATAGCAATATCCAAATCCCTAAAATCTTGGGATCTTATCTTGGGGGGCAAGGGATTTTCGAAATCCCTAGGGTTTCTTAACCCTAATTTTCGAAATATGGAGGCTAGGCAAAAGAGTTTTAAGAACCCTATCAAAAATCGCCAACTAGGGTTTTGCAACCCTAATTTGCGAAAATCACCAAGCCTTAGGGTTTACTTGCCATAAACCCTAATTTGTCAAATTCATAATATGCATCAAATCCAATTGAAAACAAAAAACCAATGGCTCTGATACCACTGTTAGGTTTTATACAAACAATCCTATGTGTGCATGCAACCCTAGTTGGATCTATGTTTTCACCATAAGACATACAACTTTATGAACACAAAATAAAACCCTGGCATGCTTCTATAATTTTCGAAAATTACATAGAAGTGTAGTAAACATACCTTTGTTGTTATATAGCAATAACAACTAGTTTCCTTGATCTCTTGAACTCTCTTGAACTCTTGAAAGCAAGCACCACAATTGTAGTGCCTCTAATGGCTCACAAACACCTTGAAGCAAGAAGGCAACAAAGAGAGAGAAGGGAATGATGCTAATTTCGGCCCTAGGGTTTCCTTGGAATCAAGTGGCCTCTCATTGAAGCATAGGGCATGTATTTATACTATAGGGTGCTAGGGTTTCAGTCAAAACCCTAATGGACAGCTTAGCCACCAAGCAGCCCAAGGAGCCTTATGGAATGAGGCCTTGGACGAAAATATGATGATCCTTCATCATAATTTCGTTCCCCCTTAGTCCATTAGGTTTCCTAGCCCAAAACTCAACTATCACACATTTGACAGTTTATACCCCTTTATTTAATTAATCTCTTTTAGTCACCAAATTAATTCCTAATTAATTTATGACTAATACTAATTAAATAAATATGATTTCTCCTTTAATATATTATTCTTATAATATATTAATAAATCATAATATCTCCTCTCTCATATCAAATTACCTTGTCAAGTTGCTTTGGTGAAGGCAACCCAAAAGGACCATGCACACTCGGGTCAAGTATATACCAAATATGGTTACTGACTTAGACACTAATCCAACAGTATTTACATAAGTTCAAGTTTAGCTTAATCTCCATCTTTAGATGTGCATAACTCTCTAATACGAGGTTTGCTTTAGACAATTTATTCACTCACATGCTCTATATTGTATTGGCTATATTTCAAGATAAAAAAATACTCATTTAAACCTCATTAACTTTTGATTTCATAGTCCGACACATCGACTATCGACTAACAACTTATTGTTACATAATCTGTAAATTTTTTTTGAAACAATACAACTTTCAACATTATTATTTTACTAACATATCCAAGAATTACTATCATTCAACCAACTCTTTTAAAGGATAACTACACCGTAATTTTCCAATACAAGCCTTCAATATGGGCAGTTACATAATACACAAACTCTTTTTAGATGAGATAATATGTAATATAAGAGGATTTAGTTGTGAGTTCTTAGTGTCTTACGATTGGCTTTCGTTCGAAGATCCAAATATTTTCCAATGAGGTGTTCTTACAAGGTTTATGTAAGAGTGAAACGAAATCGATTGATTTTTAACGGATATCAAAACAATTGCATGTGAACCTTAAGTTGTTGACAGAATAACCTTAAATGTAATAATAAATCATAGATAATGACATAAATAATTAACAAATTATCTAAAATATTTTAAAACAAATCAATATAATGATATAAATAGTTAAGAACATAATGTATGGAGGGCTAAAAGTAATCACAGTTATACGAGTGTGATATCATCATCCCTAATAAATCAAAATAATTTTGCCACATGTCATCATTTCATTAACTTGGACACATGTCATTTTTTGGTATTTTTGATTAAATATTTTTCCATTTGTCATTTTCTTATTTATTTTTTTTATCTTTTATTAATTAACACATCATATTTATACCTAATTTAATAATTACTTTAATTGAAAATAATCAATAAATCACAATATTAATACTCATATAGTATTTAATATGTTTCCTTTTAAATTTTTATTATAAATTTTAAATTTTAAATTTCAAATCTAAATTTCAAATTTAAATAAAATTTTGTTTGAAATTTTTATTTTATCAAACCGGTATAAGATACGGGTGTCACACCTAATTTCATGAATAAACAAAACATAGAGGTTGTAAAATAAAGAGTTGATTTATACTAGTATATTATATATATATATAAGTTTTTAAAAGATATTTCCCTTTCGCATTTTTTGTTTGGTATTAGTTAAAGAGTTATTCCATCTTCGCCTACCCATCCATTTTCTTCAGGGACACTGGTTTTCATCTCTTCCTTCCCCATCGCTTTCATCCTCTCAAACCTCCATTTTCCCACCAGATCAAAAATCAAATCGCTTCTGAATCGTCCTTAGGCATCCACTACAATTAAATCGACATAAAAAGGGGATCATTTCTTCGTGGGCATCGTTTGATTTGGTTATTCCCCAATTTGTTAGGGTTTTTCTGAGTTATCGAAGCCTCAATCGATAAATCCTTGTTGGGTCACCTTTGTTCTACGATAAAGATCATCGAACGACGTGTTTTTGGTTTTGGTTTGAGTTTGGGTTTCGGCTCCGTTTTGGTATCTCCATTACGACTAAAAAGAGATCCAAAATCAATCTTTTTTATTTCTCAGTTCGTCGAAAATCATCGCATTCTTTATTCGGTTTATTGATTTTTTTGGTAAGATTGAAGGAGTCGTAACTTAGGGTTTTACACAAGATGTTGGGAGCTGGATTGCAGTTTGGAAGGAGTCGTGGCGGAGAGGATAGGTTTTACAATCCGGCGAAAGCAAGAAGGAATCGTCAAAACCAGGATAATCTCCGTCGAGCTCAAAGTGACGTCACTCCAACCCAATCCACGGCGTCGTCCGGCACCGAGGAGCCTGAGAACCGAGCTGTAAAGCCATCGAAGCCGATACCATTAGAACCTCCGATGCTTTCATCGTTGTGTAACCTGGAACGGTTTTTGGAATCGATTACACCTTTTGTTCCTGCTCAGTATCCCTCCAAGGTTTATTCTTTTTTCATCCATTTCCTTTGATTCAGATTTATATCCTTATTAGACGATTTCGATGCTCCTTACGTCGACTATAAGAAGGTCAACTCATTGGTTTCCAGATTAATCGTCTACAATACTTTTCTTTAATCTCCATATTAAACTTATACAATGTTTGGGATGACTTCTAAGTAATCTATACTTGAAAATCAAGGAATTTCTGGAAACTAGTCTACTGAAAACCTAATCATTCATAATAACTTCACATTGTTGGATTTTGTGTTGCAGAGAGATGTGAGAGGGTGGAGGACACAAGACGAATGTCAACCATACTTTGTTCTTGGTGATTTGTGGGAATCTTTTAAGGAATGGAGTGCTTATGGGGCTGGAGTTCCTTTGATATTGAATGACAGTGATAGTGTGGTCCAATACTACGTGCCTTATTTGTCTGGAATTCAATTATACAGCGACCCTTTGAAATCTTCAACAAAATCAAGGTATTGATATGGTATTAGATTTGGAGGGAATAGAATTCAATTTCATTCAAAATCCTGTGTTTTGTTTCAAAGTAATATGGAAATCCATTAGAATTTACTAAATGCCTCCTCCTCTATGGATTTCAACTTCCCATTTAAGCCTTAGGGATTTAATTCCCATTGTTTCCTTGCTTGTTAAATTACACAGATACCCTTTGATAGAAATTTTTGGGGTTTTGCTGCATAGGATTTGTCATGGAGATTTAAAAAGTCATAGATTGTCAATTCTATTGATAAGAGCTGATATTTATAATATATTATATTGTTTATATCATGAAAAACATGTACTAAATAGAGTATATACCATGAGAAACATGTACTCAGATATTATATATAGCCTTTTGTAATTTATTACTATAAAATTTGATTTGGTAATATCTTGTCAAACCAATGTTTACCAATATGTATAATTTAATTGTTAACTAATAGTAGTTCTAACTCTTCTAACTTCTAAAAATGTATGGTGAACAAGAAATTAATAAAATAGCAATTTAAATATCATAACCTTTTTTTTCTTTCTTACTTTTTATTGCATTCAAGTAATAACATGAATCTTATTTGTGATTAGGCAACACATTGAGGAAAGTGATGTTGAATCTTTTAGGGATTCAAGTAGTGATGTAAGTAGTGATTATGAACAACCCGAAAGAGGGTCTCTCCCAAAAAATGAAATTTCTGAATTATCATTAAATTATCAACAAAATCTTGCACTTCAAGAAGGTTTTTCTAGTGATGATAATGAATCTCCAACACCTCAAAATCGCCTCTCCTTTGAATACCTTGAACGCAATCAACCATGGGGTCGTGAGCCTTTGACCGATAAGGTTTGTTCTCACAAAAGTCAACATTAATCTTTTAATCTTTTTAAATTAAAAAAATAAAATTAATCCCACATTTTATTTTTTGTGTAGATTCTTGATCTTGCACGTAAATTCCCCGAATTGAAAAACATGAAAAGTTGCGATTTGTTACCTTCTAGTTGGTTATCGGTTGCATGGTATGCTTACTCTTTGGGTCTGTTTGGTATGATGGAATGGAATCACAAAGGAATGGAATGGAATCAGTCATTCCAACATGTTTGTTGTGAACAATCGTAAAACAAAATGGAAGTTAATTGATAGATATAGAAAAATGTTGTTAAAGTAAAATATATTGAAAAAAAACAACCTTGGGAATCACATGAGCAATCCTCCATTCCATTCCTATGTAACAAATGCTGAATTACATTCCCTCTTCGATTACTACATACCAAACACTACCTTTTTATGTTCATATTTAAAAATTAAAATCATATCTAATTTGATACCCTTTTTGTGGTGATTAAATTAGGTACCCAATTTATAGAATTCCAATGGGGCCCACATTGAAAGATCTCGATGCTTGTTTTCTAACTTTTCATAATCTCCATACACCCATGACAGGTTTGTATTTTCTTTTTCTTTTCTATAACATTCTCATACATTTATGATTTAACTTTATAATAAAACCATTATTATATTATTTCAGGAAACGAGTGTGGGGAAACAGATGGTTTTCCAAAAATGTCCCTACCAGTGTTTGGTTTAGCTTCATACAAGTTAAAAGCACCATTGTGGATCAACAATGAACAGCTGTTATTGACTTCTCTTTTACAGAAAGCTGACACGTGGCTAGCTAGCCTTCATGTCAATCACCCAGATTTTCTTTTCTTTTCCCGTAGATGATGATGATGATGATGATGATGGTGTTATTTACAAATCTGCCATAACTCTTGATTAGTGTGTTTGTTGTGACTCTGCAATATGAGGTGATTTAGATAGAAAGAAAAAAATATTTAAAGTTTTTTGGGTTTCTAATTTATTATTACTATAAATTATGAGTGTAAGTGTGAGAGAGTAAGAGAGGTAAGTAAAGTAAGTAGCAGGCTGTATTTTTTCTGTCCTGATGATGTGTGTTTTAAAGAAGTTTGTAATATTAATATGTACACTTAGATTTAATAGAAGATTAGAGGTAGTGTTTTGAGGATATTGAGCTTTATTTTTATATAGATTTGATGATATCTATGTTTGTGATTTATGAAAAATAGGAAGTGAACTTTTTTTTTTTAATCTTCTATTACTTAGGCCTGGCGATTGTGTCGTGTTCGGGTTGCGGGTTGGCGGGTCAAAATATGCCAATCCAAACACGACCCATTTAAATATACAGGTCACAGGTTGGCGGGTTTGAAACATAAACCCATATATGAACCGTTAACCCATTTATTTATATGGGTTCATAGGTTGGCGGGTTCGTGAGTCAGATTTCGGTTTTTGGGTCAGATTCTATAAATAAAATTGACAATTAAACAAAAATAAATTCTTGATGGTTGATGCAAACATATCTGAATTTTAGACATTTAAGTCTTAAACATGCAAATGAAAATTAAAAATATTTATAGAAACATGTTACAAACTTAGCCTTATAGGTTATAACATAGTTACTAGGATCGCTTGCCCCCCTATGTTTTACGTTCCAGATCGTACGGTCCAGAAACGGGACCAATTGCGATCCAATCGCTTCCTAGATCGCGACCCAATTGCACAATCGTCCGACCCTAATCGCTTGAACTGTCGACTCTATTACACTAAGGATCGCGATTTCAATATATTCAATTCGTCGCTCCATCAATTTCCGGAACGACGACCCATCAATTTCAGGAACGTCGATGACAAAATTGAAGATTAAAAAAAAAGACAATATCGGCAGCTGAAACGTGGGTTCCAGATTCCAGAATTGGGGTACCCCAAAAAAAGAACAACGATAATGAGGTATATGGGGAACCAAAATCAATTATACAATCCTATTACTCTATTTCATATTCACTGTCTTGTTCTTCACCTTCAAACATCAACTCCTCCACTCCTCCATTCTTTACGTTCTTTATTCTTCTCAGTTTCTTTTTTGGAAACATGTTATTTGATAAAAATAATCCCGTTCCAGACAGAGTTGATGTTACCTTGACTGATTCTGATAATGAAGATGGAGTTCTAGGCGATGCAGAAAGTGTTGAAGTTCCTCATGTTCAGGCTTCTAAGGTTGATAAGCCCCTGTTGCAGGAAGTGGACATAATTGGTGTATCAGGGAGTAAAAACGCAGGGGTTCAAAGAAATGGGTGTGTAAGCCCTACCATCAAATGTTTACCAGCTCTTATACTAGAATTCATGTACACTTTTTTGGTGCTGCAATCGGGAAAGCACCAGAAATCAAAAGGTGTCCTGCTATACTCAAGGATCGGGTTAAATATCAAAGCTTGTTAAACAGAGTAAATGCTGCTGAATCAAAAGGTATTTCTAAGTCTTTGAAGAACTCTGTAATTAATAAAAAAACAGAGTTCTACTTCTAAATCTAAAAAACCACTCGAAGATTCTTTTGGTATGATGGAAAGAAACACAGTTGATATGAAGATTATGAGAGCATTATGTGCTAATGGCATTCCTTTCAATGTTCTACGTAATCCTCAATTTCAAGAGATGATAACAGCCATAAACAGGGCACCTGCTGGTTATAAGGCTCCTTCATATGATAAAGCTCGAACCGTTTTGCTTGACGAGTGTGTGAGAGATGTGGAAAAGGGGCTGACTTCAGTGAAGGATACATGGTATACATAGGGGGTTTCTATTGTGTCGGATGGCTGGTCCAATGTTAAACATCGACCATTAATCAATGTTATTGCTACCAACAACCGTGGAGCCATGTTTATGTATGCAGCGGACTTTTCTGGTGTAGAGAAGACAGGGACAGCAATGCAAACTTCTTGCTTGAAGCCATAGAAACCGTAGGACCAAGGAATGTTCTACAAGTTGTTACCGACAATGCAGCAAACTGTAAGGCTGCTGGAAAGGAGGTGGAGAAGGTACATAAACAAATTTTCTGGTCTCCTTGTTGTGTCCATACTTTGAATTTAATTTTTAAAGATCTTGCAGTCGATTGTTTTTGGCTAATGGACACATATAGGAAAGGGAAAATAGTTGTTAACTATTTTCTTAATCACACCCATGCATTGGCTATTTTTAGAGATAATTCACAATTGGAATTATTAAAAGTAGCCAAAACAAGATTTGCATCTCATTATATTTTGCTGAAAAGGTTATGGGATTGTAGAGAGTCTCTTGCTACTACAATTGTTCTTAATTCATGGAGAGAATGGCTGAAAAATTGTGATGAAAACACTAGGCAGAGTGGATTATTAGTTGTTGATACAATTAAAAATGAAGCCTTTTGGGATGATGTGGAAAGTGTCCTTGCTGTTACAAAACCAATATACTTGATGGTTAAATTTTGTGATGGTGAGGGATCCAAGATGGGAGAAATTTACGAGAAAATGGATAACATGCTAGGAGAGATTAAGGATGTCATGATGAATCATCGTTATGCTGAGTATTACCCTCGAGTGGAGAAGATTATACTAGCAAGGTGGGAGAAGATGACAATCCCTTTGCATTGTTTAGGATTTGCATTATCTCCAAGATTTTATGATAAAAATTATCTTGATGAGATGGCACCAGGTGGAGTTCATAAGAAAGCTCCAAATCTTGATAAGGAGGTTATGGTTGGTGTAATGGAATCTTTTAAGAGGATCGCGGAAAGTGGAGAAGAGGAGCGTCTTCTACGTGAGCAATTCACTACTTTTCACATGAAAAAAGGCCTTTATGCATTGGCAGCAGCTCACATGGATGCAGTGACCATGGATGCTATTGATTGGTGGCCAAGTTACGGGTCAGAAACGCCCGAACTTGCTGTTTTAGCAAAGAAAGTTTTATCACAGCCTATTAGTAGTTCATCAGCCGAGAGAAACTGGAGTACGTACTCTTACATACATAATGTCAAGAGAAACCGATTGAACTCCAAAAGGGCTGATAAATTGGTGTTTATACATTCAAATATTCGTCTCCAATCAAGATTCTCCGAAAGTTACACATCCGGGCCACACAAGAAGTGGGATGTAAATCCCGAAAGCACTAACTTGGAAGAGTCAAGTATAAGAGTTGAAGAAATGAAGTGGGAAAATCTAGAAGATGTTGAGAGAGTAGCTGATGATGGGAATGAAAAAAGGCAAAGGAAAGAGTAAACTTAGGGATCTTTTGGTATTGAAGTTACTTTGTTTTGAACTTTGAAGTTATTTTAGCTTTATTTGGTATTGATCTTTTGGTATTGAAGTTATTTTGTTACTTTTGTATTGAACTTTTGAAGTATGAATTGAAGTATTGATCTTTTGGTATTTAGTATACTTTTTATATTTATAGTCTTATATATTTTAGTAATATATGATACATCGTACTACATTATGTGGTACACCGTTCCACGTACCGAAATACCGTTCCAGAGAAGACTACCCCCCTCGTACCGAATTTGACAGATTACCGATCCTCGGTCCCGTTTTCGTTCCACGTACTGGAACGATCCCGTTTCCGTGTAACTATGGGTTATAACTTACGACCTTGGACCATCCAAAACGAGTCAAAATGTCTAAACAGTCAAATGGTCTATGAACCAATAGTATATATTATATAATACTTATCAAATATCAATACTTGATACATAAATACATTTAAAAATAAAATAATTTTTTTTTATTAAGAATATAAACGGGTTGGCGGGTCAACCTGTTTATTTTTTGAGAAACCTATATATGACCCATTTAATAAACGGGTTGACGGGTTGAAAAACTCAACTCAAACCCATTTATTTCGTGTCGTGTTGCGGGTCGTGTCGCGAGTCGTGTCAAGAATTGTCAGGCTTACTATTACTTGGGTCTCATGCTTTTAGATGTTATTTCTATAATTGATGTTTCTTTCAAACTAACATGCTCATGGAGTAATATGCTTTATTGCTAAGAGGGTGTTTGAAATAACAAATACAACATGATTATTAACTTATGGTTATTAGAGTTTGGTATTTAATCTTAACTTGAGTGTTTGTATTGTACATATTTTTTTTTTATGATTGTCGATTTTAAATAAACAGTTTTAGATAACTTGTTTTATTCAGGTTATTAACTTATAGCATTTTGGTGTCGTTTTCATTTTAATTTTTTGCAGAATTTCGTATATATCCTTAGTTCTTTACTAAACAACTAAATATCATATTTGTCCGACCTAAACTCTAAATATCGTATTTACCGTTCTTAATATTTTTTAATATCATATATACCTAAATCTATTTTTAATAACTTTTATTGATTTATAATTCCTTTTCATAATCTCAAATCATTTTAATTAAAAAAACATTTTAAATTGACAACAATGCCCTTAGTTGTAAAATCCAATACAACATACACGTTCATCACTCTTCATGTTCTTGAATCTCCTCCACCGAGTAACTCTTGAAAACTGTCTAGAATTACCAGAATTCCTTTCAATTTCACCAACAACAATTCGTGCCACCACAATAGACTCCATGGAAATTGACCTTATTGACGTCATTACAGAGTCATACTCTGTTTTTGAATCTTCAATATTATCAAAAACTTCTCTCTCCGAGACATGATTCACCATGGTTCTCTAAATTACATTTATGGATATTTCAATTTGATTCGGTTCCATGCAAAAAGCTCCTATCATTCGGACTCAAACCTACACCCAAGGGATAATTTGTATGTGATCTTAACCAACATGACAAAGAGGGCAATTTGTATGCAATCTTAACCAAGTATCAATATAAGGGATATGAAAAGCATGGTTATATTTTCGAAATAATTGTAAAATCTCATCATCTTCAAACTCACTCATACAAAACAAACCGAACAATTAGTTCCATCAATCAAGTTGTCGCCTCTATTAAACTTTATTACAGTAATCGAATTGATCACATATGGTTGACGTTTGGTTGTAATTTTGTTCCAATAGCAGTTTTCGATGGCAACTAAAATCAAAGAGCATCGAAATTTGAGAGATGGAAAATAGGAATATGGTTGAATCGATCACCTGATGCCTGTGTATGTGACAAAAGAGGCGAATCAGAGGTTGCTGTTGGAAGGAAGTATTAACAGGCTCCAAAAACGTGAATATGGAAGCAGCGATCGTATGTAATCTCCTGTGAATGTGTGTTGGAGTGGAATTTAGTAATAAGGGCATTATTATCTATTAATAATGTTTTTTTTTTATTATAATGTTTTAAATTATGAAAAAAAATTATAAATCAATAAAAGTTATAAAAAAAATAGATTTGGATATATAGGATATTAAAAAACATTAACAAGGATAAATACGATATTTAAAGTTTTGGCCGGTAAAATATGATAGTTAGATGCTTAGCAAGGACATATATGGAAATCTGTCAATTTTTTAAAAATAACTAATCGGCTTATTTTATTTTGATATGATAATTTAAAAACTTTTTTTTTCTTACAAAACATTTTGGTGCTAATAAATATGTTTATGAAAAAAAACAAGTTGTTTTTATAACGGTTTATTATTTGGTTAAAACCGAATTGATTAATAAGACAATTTGGTTAAAGTTTTAGATTGGTTTTTGACAAAATTTTATAATAATTTTGAAATTTAAATTAATTTATAAATAAAAATCGAATAATCCAAAAAAAAAAATGATTAATTAACTGATTAGTTAATTATTCTAGCTCTCAAGATAAAAGTCTAGCATTTGAAGCATAAAATTTCATATAGGAGGCCTACGGTTCAAAACCCGGAATGCTCACCTTCCATGTTGGCTACTCCGATGATATTGTTTATTATTTTTTAATTTTTTTTTAAATATATCTTTAATAATTTATAAATTTATTAAATTGGTTTTTGAGTAGATTAGATATCATTAAATATAATACATTATTATGTACTATTTATTTTTTGCTTATGAAGTATTAAATTATAATATATTTTGTAGTAGCTTTTAAAAGTTTTAATTTACAAATAAATAATTTGTTTAGTTTTTTAATATTCAAATTAAATAGTTTTTAAAATGCATTGGCTTTTAAAAATAATCTAATTGAATTGTAATTTGGGTGGATTGAATTAGTTTGGAATATATATTCATGAACAAATGTGTATACTAAGTCTGTCACAAAGGGCATTCCATTAAACTTTTGTGGTTATAGTTTATTCTTCACAAAATTTGTTCAAAAAAAGACAACGTCCCCACATAACAAAGCTCGATACATGTCTGTGAGAAACCATTTTCCTAGCGAGATTGATGTTATGCTCGTTTCCGACGTAAATATTCATGATGACATATATTTCCATCTATTTAAGGGTTTGGAAACAATATCTTTAAGTTTTTGTATTCTTATTGCAATATAGTTGTTGGGGTCTTTCAGATTGTTGGTCAATCGTTATGAAAAAATAGACCAGAAGAATATGCTCAAAGAATGGCCATTAAGCAACATGGAGATTTAATCCAATGAAAAAAGAGGCCAAAAAGAACATGGTTAAAAACAATAAAAAAAAATATGTTGTTCTATTAGGTGCATTATTGGTTCATTGTTTACTAATTAACAATCATCTTGTTAATATGATGTTCTTGTTCCCTCGCAGGTGTTGTTGGTTAATTATTTAGCAATAAACATGTGTATTACATTAACTCATAAACATTTTACTTTAATATGTGATAGATTACTAGAGAATGAAATGAGAATGATATGTTATATAACATTACATAAACATTAAAATAAAATAGATGGTTTAATAATAATATTACCTGAAAGACGCACTCTTATGGTCCGTATTTTTTTTTGGAAAGCGGCAAATAAATATATATTAAAGTAAATCCAACATCAAGTTGATGTGGGGTAGATAATACAAATGGAGAGTATCACAAAAAAGACAAATAGAGAATTTACAAACAATGGAAAGGACAAAGATTTCATACTCTCCCGTCCACCTTTTTGCATGAAGTTTTATATTTACACCAAGTAAACGTTAGAGCTTTTATCCTTTCAAATATAATCGTCGGTCTGGTGGGGATGTTCTCGAAAACCCGTTTATTCCTACAAACCCATATACACCATAATGTTCCACATAGTATCATATTCAGCAAGAATTTTCCTTATTGCACCCAGACTTTCTTGACACAAAAAGTAGCACATCTTTTACCGAACTAAACCTTTCACCATTGATTTCGCACCAGTTAAGTATGAGATCCATGACCATCTTCGCCATCGGACACAAAATCAAGATGTGATCGCTCGTCTCCTCTCCTTGATTGTAAGCACCGCACATCGTAGATGGAATGGTAATCCCGCGTTGGCAGAGTGCCACCACTAAGGGAATTCTTCCTTGCTTAGCTCTCCAAATAAATGAAAGAATCTTGAACGGTGTCGCTTTCCCCCAGTCAAAAGGTCCATCATTTACCATGTGATTTGATAATTCAATTCGCTCCCGTAACAAACATACCCTAAAGCGACCTTCCGATGTAAACTCCGATTCCCATCGACCATCGATCAAGTTCTGCGATATTATTTCTTTAGGTTCAATTTTTTATTTTTTTCAAAAACGACATGGTTTTAACTATATTTTTCCAAACACCATTATTGGATCCGTTAGCAAGGACAGACCAGTGTTTACCATCTAGTTTATGGATACACCGGATTACATTCGCCCACAAGGCTGTCAGTCTTCAGTCGCCACATCCACTTAGCTAATAACGAGATGTTAAGAGATTTAATTGAGCCAAGAACGATACCCCCAACACTCCTTGGAGAGATTAGCTTTTCCCACACCACCCAACAGATGCATTTTTTGTCATACTCTTTACTCCATATAAATTTTTTCTAATTCTTTCCAAAGTGTCAATTACTCCTCTTGGTACTACAAAAATGGACATACAGAAAGTAGGCAGATTGTCCGGTACAACCTTCACAAGGGTTAATCTGCCCCCAAAGCTCAATGATCTCGCTTTCCAGGTCGACATCTTTGCTTGGAATTTGTCGATAATTGGTTCCCATGCTTTTCTACGATTCATATTCTCTCCAACCGGGATTTCGGAATAGGTGAATGGGATGGATGAAGGTTCACATCCGAGAGGGGCTGCCCAATTTATTACTTCAGTATGGGAGGCCCCACTAAAGTGAGATACAAGCCTCTTCATCTCTAACTAATTACTAGAAAAATTAAAAATTGATAATATACTAATATTGTTGGAGCCTTCAACATCTTATCCCGAACACTTATAATGGCTTAAATTCTTATCGGCAATCCAGATGAGTGATGCAATGATATTGCTATAAATGATCCCCTTAGAGACTATGTGTGTAGCTTATTAAGATATTTTTAAATTGTTTGTTTACTTTCAGAAGAAGATAACTTTATGTCAGGGGAGTACGTATATCGGCTTATTAAATACTTCATATTTCTTGACATTTATTCTTGCTTATTTTGGGATGTTTAACATATTTCTTTTCTTTCTCAATATTAGTAAATAAAATACAATGTAAATATATGTGGTAGAGGGTTATTTCTAGTGATATATTTGTTGTTAAGAAACCAAAGATAAAAGATGAGCATATCTAAAACTACTGACATGCATGTCTATAAATAAACATAGTTGAGCTCGCATGTAGTCTCATTCGTGTGAACCCCATGCATAGATTAGACATAAATCATGATCATAAATTTAAAGAAGATCGCGAACAACTTGTGAGTTAAATTTGCTTTGGATAATGACCCTCGTGATTTTGCGTTTACTTAGCGGTTATTGTTAAACCCTTATGTTTATGCATAATATAATTCTGCATGGACATACGTCAAAATGAATTGTATGCTTTTATGGTTTCTAGACATATGTTGTAAGATATTATCGATAATGAAGAAAATGAATATCCATATATTGCCAAGTATATAATAGTTACTCGTGTTGTATCCAATAACGTGATATGAGAAAGCAAACAATCACCTTAATTAAAAATATCCCAACAGGCGTGAAGAAGAACATTATGATGAAACTAAAATTCCCAATTAATTAATTTTGTTGAAAGAGAAGGCAAACAAATAACTGATAATGATTAATGTATTTGTGGTCAATCATACGATATAACAACCATAAAATACATAACGCTCACAATGAATATTCTATAGAATCTTCAGTGACTTTGATATTTGTTTTTGTCAATGTATCATCTACAAAAGTAAAAAATATTCAACCGAAATACAATACATATTTCATACATTTTTAGTGATTGTAACAAGATCATTAAGGCATCAACTATATTGATATGTTTTAATTATTATACATCATATATTACTAGTAGTCAGTAGGTCGGTCAATCTCTATACTGATGTCCAAGAGATTGTATTTCATGGAAATGCATCATTCAACAATTTTAGCGAAGTAATAATTCGTTTGTAACACTTTTTTCTAGGTGTGTTTAATTGGTAATTTTAAGGAAATTATGTAAGAGTGTTTTTGGGAAAAACCTGTTCGTTCGTGAGGCATACAATGGAAGGACGTGGCGTGTACCACGTCATAAGCCGCGACGCGTGGCCACAATCAACCAAACCTTAATCTCGGACCTTGAGCTCTATTTATAAACACTAACTCCTAGGGTTTCCCCATTTGCTTAGCTTCCATCCCCAGACACCACCCTTCATCACAAAATCGTAGCCTCCTTGCTTGTATTTTTGGTGTTTTATGCATTAGTAAGAAGCTTGAAGAGAAAGTAAGCCATTTTACATCTAAGGGAAGCAAGATCCAGAGTTGTTCTATAACATTCATCTTCGGGCATGTCTCTTCTCAACCCTAAGTGCAAAATCCTTTCTTTTTAGCCTTTAAGCTAGTACGCGGGGCGTATAGGGTGGTACGTTTAGCATTCTAGCCTGAGGATGACCGCACCTTTGGACCACGTACGTTAGGCGTACACTGTGTACGCATGGCATACGTGTGGTTAATGAAACCCTAATTCTTAGGGTATTGCACCCTATTTAAGCCTTATAATAGCCTCATTTGGTCATGTTTAGACAACATCCATCCCCTCTTGTCTAGAAATCGAAACCCTAGTGAGTTCTTGAGAGTTTTGAGCCATGGAGTGTGTTTGTTGGTGCTTTGTGATGGAGAAGAATAAGTGAACCATTTGAAGTTGTGCTTGAGGCTTAAGGATTTAGGGTTAGTTCATCATTTGCTATCCTTGTGAGGTAAAAAGTTCCCATCTTGCTAATCTATGATGTTGGATCTAGTTTTGTGCCATTTTGTGCTTTTTGAGTCTTTGGAATGATTGTGGAGCCTCCTGATTCACTCTAGAAGTGATTGATGGTAGATCTAGGGTTCTTTTGGTCCCTTTGTCCATAAAACTGAAAGTTTTGAGGTGTTTATGGACTCATGCATGTGTTAAGACCCTTTATTAAGTTCTTTTGAGCCATAGGACCCCACTGAGCCATGCATGCACATAAATTTGCCAACTTTACGTTATAAACCACCTTAAGGAAGTCAGATCTGAGTGTTGGGTTGAAGTCTTAACCGAATAGAAGCTTAATGATGGAAGTTAGCCAAGATGGGGAGTACGCTAGGCGTACAAGTTGGTACGCAACGCGTACAAGCCCCAAAGCGAGTACACTAAGTGTACGAGCGGAGTACGACAGTGGGCTTTGAAGTTGTGGGTTTTTCAGTATTTGGGCCATGTTGGACCTTAGTAGTCTTGGGCCTTGTTCGGCTATTAGAATTCTATTTTTGGGTTGATGTTATTTTATTGGACTTTCTTGGTTGAAGGCCCATGAAGGGATTTGGGCCCAATTTGGAAAATTGGGCCATATTTGGGTTTTTTGGTGATTATTTTGGAATTTGGCCTTTTGGACAGTTGGTTTGGGCCTTGGCTTTGAGCCAATTTAGGTAAAGGATGAAAAGGTCTTTTACCCTAGTTTGGACTCTTAGTGTGATTCGGGATCCAATTATTACCTAGATGTTATTTTGTGATTGATGATGCAGAGATTTTAGCGGGCCAGTAGCCAGAGATTTATCTGTGAGATTCAACAGTCTGAGGTGAGTTTCCTCATAGGGATTAGCTGGTCGAAAACACCAATGCCGACCCATGATTATTATGTTATGATGCTAGAAGTTTGTGTGGCTCTTGCATGTGTTAGGTCTAAAAAAAAGTCTCCAAGCTCCATCCCGACTTGGAGTTTTCAAAGAAAAAAAGGAAAAAGCGGCCCGCTGAACGCTCATTTAGTTGACAGCGAGTGTGCGCCCCTTTAGAGAAGAGATAGGGGCAAGTACTACACGAGCTCGTAAGTCAAGTACGGAATGAGCCTTGTCTACGAAGCAGAGCGACCTCGTCTTGCTTGCTTCTGGCGAAGCTTCTAGCACTGGATAGTAGGCATGGCAGGAATACGACTTTTTAGGTCGACCACTACACTACATAGAAGTGATAGCAAAGCCAAGCCGTATAAAGGCGAGCAGCCCTTATATCAATAGCAAACGGCCTACTTATAGCCCTTCCCAATTTCCAGTAGTAAACTTCCCAAGTTTAAGCAGGATAACCCCCTCTCTATTCTTCTCTTCATGTATGTGGGTTGCCTGCCCCATCCCGAACAGACGAACAGGTGTGTTGGTATGTATACCGAGCGGGGCTCGATGCTGGGTAAGGCCTGATGACTGTATTATATGTGTTAGCATGATTACATGTTTAGATGTTTATATGTGCATCGGGCGGGGTCCAGTGGCAAGCGAGGCCTAAAGAATGACAGATATGTAACCCGAGCAGGGCTCGATGTCGGGCAGGGCCCAAGGCTGAGTGAGACTCAATGTGGGGCGAGGCCCGATGTGGGGCGGGGGCCCAATATGTGTTTATTTATGTATGGTATGTGATATTTTGGGGAACTCACTAAGTTTTGTGCTTACGGTTTTCAGACTATGTTTCAGGTACTTCAGGACTGAAAGGGAAGAGCTCGGGATGATTGCAAAACATAAATTACCTTTTTCCGCATTTTGTGATTTACTCTGATATGATATGATGTAGTGACATACTTCGATCCATCTTGGTTGTATGACAATGTTTTGAAAAATTGTTTTATTTAAATTAAAAATGAAATTTTTGGATCTTATTTTTGGGACATTACATGTTCCACCATTATCAGAGCCTTATGGACAATTGTTGGTGTTTTAGGCCAATCTTTTTTGAAGATTTCGTCGTAGATTTGGAACGTCGCCACCTTAAAAAAACCGCAAGATATCTAATAATGTCGACGATGGAAACGGATAATCGACGTTATAGCTCAAAAACCCTAACATTATGCAGATTTGTAACTCGACGAACACGACAGAACCGTAGCATTATCCGGGGTTTCCATTTCGCCACCGCCTTCGCATATAAGAAACCCTAGCTCATGTTTTTAGGCTTGTAGATATGTTGTTCGTCCGAAGTTTCTATGGCTTGTAGCTCAACATCGTCGTCAGAGAAGTAGCGAGATAAAGCAAACGTTGTAGCCCATATATGTACGCCGTTTTTGGAATCTTTGTGTCGCCACCGCCTCTGCAAACTCGTGTTTTCAAAAATCTAGTGGTGGTGATGAGTAGATGAGGGTAAGGCAATGAAGGCGACCGCTCTAAGGTGTTTGCAAATATCCGATGGTGTGTGTAGATTGTTGATGTCAGATCATTCCAGATCTCCGACAACTGCTCCGATAATCGTTCAACAATGAAGCTAACAAATATTAATGGGGAATAGGGTATATATGCTAAAGATAATTGTTGAGTAGGTGAGGGTAGGTTGGGGTGGTTTCTTTTTATTAGAAAAATGTTAAAGTAAATAAAAATAGAAAAAATACCAATGGAAAATCCGTCATTTTAGATATTTTCAAAAAGAATTTAGCCTAAAAATGGAACAAAAAACTTATTTTGGACCTATGATGCTAGTTCAAAACTTGTTGGATCAAAGTAACAAATTTCGACAAACCACATGGACCATTTTTTTCAATTTTGTCTATGTTATTTCAATAGTATGAGTTAAATATAGGAACCAACGATATAATCTAAAATATTTATGATTTATTGTATTTGTTGGAAATTTATGTGGTAATTTGCAAGTCTGCAAGTTAGTATCCTATATCGGTGGAAAGATGAACTAAAAATGTGGATATAAGTTTTTTATAGGCATTTAAAGGATTTAATGGAGATATAAGATGAGTCAATCCCACACATGCGTACCTATCCTACTCGTAGACGCAAGTGTGTGATTTAGGTACACTTGGCACGACGCATCATGGAGCTAAGTAATTTTTACTGTTGGTGAGTTTGGGTTGAGTCGGTTGGACCAACCTAGTCAACGCGTTAAATCAATAGATAAACATGTGGAACCTTCTAGAATCCTCTAGAAACACGTTGCTTGGAGAGCAAGCAACCACCGATAATGATCGACTTAAAGTGACACGTGGCGTGACGTGTGTGATGATCCAAATTTTTTTGGAGCCTCTTATGGTTTTCACTACTATAAATATATAAATACAACTCTCATAGGAGCTATATACCACACCTCAATATCGTAATATGCTCTCTTCTCTCTCTCGCTCTCTCTCTCTTTATATATATATATATATATATATATATATATATATATATATATATATATATAGCTTTTGCAACTATAAAGTTAAGTTCTTTGTTTTTTGGAATAATCACTTTGTGCTTATTGCTTCTTCCATAGTTGTTGAAGATAATGGTATTATGCATCAAATCCTGTGTTTTATGTTGAATCTTACAAGCTTAGTACAATGTAAAAACCTTGAAGGACACAAGCTTCTTATGTTCAGTCTTTTACTAGTCAAGATCAGCAACTCGATGTTAGTTTTAATTTGTTGTTTTGTTTTTTAATTTGTCTGGAAAATGGACAGTCTTCTACTATTCATTCTCTACCTTTCTTATAATCAAATCTGACATTGAATGGCCGATCAGGTTTTTGGACGAAACTTAGTAATTAATAATAAATAATTGGATTTATTATCACAACTATTGGATACATAATTCTCAAAGAGTTAGAACATGAATTACAAATAGTTCAAAAGGTTTTTAACATAGTTAAGCCTATCAATATTACAATATTTATAATTCCTATGGACATACCAATTAAAAGAAAATTGATCAATAAAATCAACAATGTCCCATTGTTTCAACGTACCACTCAGAAAAACTTTATCGTTTCTAAATCTTCAAATATACGAAATGGAAGTACACATGACCACATCCACCAAAATTTTCTTTTTTGAACGGCTGAATATATTAAAAACCAAAAAGGAAAAAGCTTTAGCAAGTGAGTAGAGCAAAAAAAGAATTACAAAGTATAACTTTTATAGGAATGATATTACTCAAGGAAGTCGCCATAGCATTAATGGGTAAATATGCATCATCAATAACACCTCTGGTTTCCTTGACAAATACACAACATCCATTGCCAAGTCCCAAATCCATCGATTTGGTATGTCAATAACATTCATATGCATTAACAAATCAATTAAAGATGTTAGGCGAGACCCCATGACTCCTCCTCTTGGATTACGAATCCAACTCCAATTCCAACAATTGTTAATACGTCTATCAACAATCGTGCAATTAGACATATTGATACTTATTTGTTGGTTTGATTGTTTGTTTATTTAGTTTGATATTTAATATTTACTTTCATTTCTTAATATTACAATGTTATATTTTTATTTTTATATTAAAACATTGTCTTTTGGAAAGCCTATCAAATTTTAGCACCTTGTTTTCATTTTTTTAAATGTCTATATGATATTGTTGTTTTTACATATATTTTTTTTAAAATATAATACTATTATAATAGAGAGAAACTTTTAGATATTACTATATATACTCTTCATTCACATAAAAAGTCAAATACGCACTTTCTCACCCGAGAGTATACTAAACTAAGGTATGTATAAAACTAGTATTTGAGCTTGCGCTTTGCCGCAGGTTCCTACCTGTGTTTTTCATGTAGAAATCATAGCTTAAAAAACACTATAAGTTTAAAAGAATTAAGTATTGAATGAATTATCAAAAGTTGAGAAGAGTTAAAAAGTCTTTTTTTTTAAGTTTAATGGTTTTTAAATAATCAATAAAAATGTAACTTTAAATAGAAATAGTACAATGCCCAGTATATATAAAGTTGATAAGAGTTTAGAGATTATTTTTGTAAAGACAAAATTGCAAAAATGGTCTCTGTAGTATATATTTTTTTGAAATTTTTGTCCAAATCATAACTTTTTTGGATTGATGGTCTTTTTAACCTAGTTTCGTTGTGTTTTTGGTCCCTCGGTAAACTGAAAAGACTATTATGCCCTTCTGATATATTTTTTAGATAAAATTACAAAAATGGTCCCTATAGTTTGCCAAAAGTCACAAAGTCAGTCCCTGCTAATTTTTTTTTGATGCAAACGGTCCTTGTGGTTTGAAAAACTTGCAAAGTTGGCCCTTTTTACTAACACCGTTAGTAAAACGTCGTTAGGGGCTGAATCTATAAGGGTATTTTCGTCTTTTCAAGTATAAAGGGAAACGGTCCTTGTGGTTTGAAAAACTTGCAAAGTTGGCCCTTTTTACTAACACCGTTAGTGAAACGTCGTTAGGGGCTGAATCTATAAGGGTATTTTCGTCTTTTCAAGTATAAAGGGATTAAATTCGTTACATTTGATAAACCACAGGGACCATTTTTGAAATCTCTTTGCAAAAGACAATTGAAATGCAAGGGTAAGGATCGAACTCGTGACCTACAACCTTCAATAAAGCCCAACACCTTATCCACTTGAGCTAAAGACCAACTTGGTTTTTTACCTTCTAAAACTCATTTATATAATAATAAATCGATAAAACATAAACAATAAATAAAGTTAAAAAAAACATTTTTTTACATAATTTTTTTTAATAAAACAAAATGAATTTTAGCGTATTATAAAAAAATACGTTTAGAAACAGTATTTATTTTTTGTATTTATTTTACATAAAATGTTTTTTTTAATAAAACATTTTTGTACATATTTATTTTACATAAAATGTTTTTTTATGTCTTTAAAAATATACGTTTTCGTATAATACGTTATTACGTTGTAATGAAAGCTAAAATCGGCTGAATTGGTTCTTTTTTTGGCCAAATCGGCTTTCTAAAAACCGTTTTTCGGTTAAAAAAAACTTAACAACAATTTTGCTATATGTATTTAAGCAATTAATATTTTTTTTATGTCACAATTAGTGTTAGTTATTGTTATTTTAAAAAAATATATCTTTATTTCTTTCCATCATCATTTTAACCATACGATTTAGAACTAGCGGTTAAGTTAAAATACATATTTTAAATAAGACATATAACTAGGGATGAGCATATGGACCGGGGAACCGGAACCCGATGGAACCGGTCGGGCCGGGACCGGGACATTATTTTTGTGGATTTTTGGAACCGGGAACCGGTAGGAACCGGAACCGGTAGAACCGGCAAAAACCGGTAGAACTGGCAAAAATCGGAACCGTATGATGCTATTTTTCGAGGACCGGTTTCAATATTTGAAAACACGACAAGAACCGGTAGGAACCGGAAACGGGTGGAACCGGAGCCGGTAAAACCGCCGGGCTGGTTCGGTTCTTGATTTTGGCCGAAGCCGGTTCCTGGTTCCGGTCTGGTTCGGGCCGGTTCCGACCGGTTCGGTCCTTTTGCTCATCCCTACATATAACGGAATAGGTTTTATATGTGTTTTTAAATACATATAACCGAAAAACGGTTTTTAGAAATACACAAAACAACATATTTTACGTAAAATAAATACATAAAAATACGTATTATTTATTGTTTATGTTTTATCGATTTTATTATTGTATATATGTGTTTTTGAAAAAAATATATGTTTGTTTTACTTAAAATGTTTTTTGTAATTTACTTATTATTTTTTTTATAAAACGGAAAACACGTTTTTTTTTATTTAAAAAAAATTATGTAAAAAAATGTTTTTTGTAATTTATTTATTGTTTATGTTTTATTAAAAAAATATATTTTATGTAAAACAATACATAAAAATAAATACTTTTTCTAAACGTATTTTTTTTATAATACGCTAAAATATATTTCGTTTTATTAAAAAAATATGTAAAAAAATATTTTTTTTAATTTATTTATTGTTTATTTTTATCGATTTATTATTATATAAATAAGTTTTAGAAGGTAAAAACCACGTGAGCTTTTAGCTCAAGTGGTTAAGTTGTTGGGCCCAATAGAAGAGGGTTGGTCACGAGTTCAATAATCCTTCCCCTAAGAATTTAATTGTCTTTTTCAGAGAAATTTCAAAAATGGTCTCTTTGCTTTATCAAATGTCACGAATTCAGTCCCTTTATATTTGAAAAGACGAAAATATCCTTACAGATTCAGCCCTTAACGGCGTTTTACTAATGGTGTTAGTAAAAAGGGCCAACTTTGCAAGTTTTGCAAACCACAAGGTCCATTTGCATCAAAAAAAAAATTAGCAGGGACTGACTTTGTGACTTTTCGCAAACCATAGGGACCATTTTTGTCATTTTGTCTATTTTTTATGTTTTTTCTATTTAATTTAAATGAAAAATAAAATAATTAACTAATTTGGGGCCCATATCTCTCTCTCTCCCATCTCTCTCTCTCTCTCTCTCCCATTTCTTACGGTTCTTTCTATCTTTCTTCTTGATTTCCGGCAAGACCACCCACCGAAAATAGTGTTTTCCGACCACCAAGGAAGACAAACAGCTCCTATCATCCTCTTCCCTTTTTCTATCGACAATTACCACCCAAACATCCTCATCTTCTGTTGCTAATTCTTGATTCCCCTCTCCCTCTTTTTTTTCTTCTACTCACCAGAAAAACAAACAAAAGAAGGAGGCGATTGCCTCCATTCCAGCAACCTGTGATGGTAGATATGTCAAGGGGGAAAGGAACCCATTTTTACGGCGATCCTCTTGGCTTGACTTCGTCGCCGGCAGCCACAGATCGAGGGGAAGGTAAGCAGTAAAGAGTAGCACTAAAAAATTGCAGAAAGGGCTGCGTAGGTCGATGAGGGGCAATAGTCGGCATCTCCGACGAGCAAAGGGAGCAAGGATCTTCAGGGGTGTTTCATCGTGGAGTTGATGAGCAAATGGCGGAGGGGATAACTGCTCTTCGGTGAGCCCTCGTGGGTTCCTTTCTTTTCGTCAGCAGTACAGAAAACGAAGGAACAAAGCAGCGGTAGCAGAGCCGAACAGGGGGTGTTTGGATGTTGTTGTTCGACAGGAAAGACCGAGGGAGGACGAGAGTCGATTTTCCGGTGGTGAATCACGAAGGAAACGGAGGCTACTCTGGCGTCTTCACTTGGCTTCTTTCCTCCTGTCATCGACAGTTAAACATGAAGGGGCAGGGGTGTTTGGGTGGTGCTTCTCGAATATTGCAGAGGTGTTTGGCAGCTGGGATTGAAGAATGAGAAAGGAAGGGTATGTTGCCCTTGGTGGTAGCCGGAAAACATATCACCTCCGGTGGAGTTTCTTGGCAGCAAAACGGAGAGAGAGAGAGAGAGAATGGGGGGAGAGAGAATGGGGTGTGGGCCATATTTTATTATTAATAACATTAAATTAAATAGAAAAAATATAAAAAATATATCAATAGGGCAATTTAGTCATTTCAATTTTCGGAGGGACCATTTTCACATGCAAACTAGTCCAAAAGGACCACGAAACCAAAAAAGTCATAGTTTGGACTAAAACCTCAAAAAATACATACCACATGGACCATTTTTGCAATTTTGTCTTTTGTGAATTGTATATTTTTGAATAATCTATAAAAATGTAAAGGATATAATTGTAATAACACAAAAAGTTGTTGCGGCGGATCCAATCTATTTTTAATTAAATTTAACAATTGTGTTGATAAAAAGTAGGTATATTTGTATTTGTTGGTAGAAAAATATATAAAATACATACCATTGCATATACCGATCTTGCAACGTGTATTTATAAAAACATAGTTTTTCAGGATAAAAATGAAAAAAAAAAAAAGTTAAAGGGCTTCAAATGGCAAGTAAAAAAAAAGTATCTATTGTAATATCATATGTATTATAAGGATAAAAAACGAAAAAAAAAATTGCAAATGGCAAGTTAATTGGGTTGTAAGGGTAAAAAGTGGAAAAAAAATGTTTCTAAGTGGATGACTTATGAATAGAACGTAAAACTGTAAGGGCAATTTATGTCGGGTAATATCAAAACAATTCAAAAGATTAAATTCTAACCCATCTAATTCTCATAAAGGAATGTTTACTTATTGTATATATTTATAATAAGACTAAATTACATGAATGGTCCTTATGGTTTAGGGTAATTTGTGCGTTTCATCCCTAACTTATGTTTTTAACTCGGAAGGTCCCTACTGTTTGTTTTTGTTACGCGTTTGGTCCCTGTCTTATCTAAAAAAAACTATTTTTCCCTTGATTTTTTAATTTATTTAAATAAACACACCCCCAACCTCACCTCCCTCACCTTACCTTACCTATCACATCATTTTTTCCTATTTAAATAATAGTATTTTCAGGTAACATAGGGACCAAATGCGTAACAAAGACAAATATTAGGGACCAAACGTGTAACAAAAACAAACAGTAGGGACCTTCCGAGTTAAAAAATAAGTTAGGGACCAAACGTACAAATTACCCCAAACCATAGGGACCATTCGTGTAATTTACTCTTATAATAAACCAAATAAAATTATACTCACTCCGTCCCAAAATTATAGTTCATCTTTCCTTTTTGGTTTATCCCAAAATAATAGTCCACTTCTAAAAATAAATAACATTTTTACCAAAATACTCCTTCATTATTACTTAACCAACGAAGCATTTAATGAAACATTAAATGCAAAGTAAGGACAAAACTGTTATTTTATTATATAAAGTTAGTGGTAATTAATGATTTTCTTAATATGTGTGTTTTTTGTCTGTGAACAGTAATATTGGGACGGAGAGAATAGTAATTATGTAATAGTCCATGAAAGTACATTATCATTTATTGCTGAAATATCTACTTGAAACGTCACATCTTTTAACCAATATGGGCTTATAGAATAATGTCTTGTACTTGTTTGCTAAAAGGTTAATTGCATCAAATACATCTTTCATTGTTTTTCCCACAAAACCTTTACAATATAAACCAAAAGGTTGACATAAATTTTCATCTTTGCATAAAACCTTTACAATATAAACCAAAAGGTTAACACGACTTTTCATTTTTTTTTCCTTTAATTTTATCGTGGTTTATATATAGGTTTTCATATTGTAAAAAGGTTCTTTCAGAAACATTGGTCAAATCTTGCGTTTTAACCCGTAAAGCGGGTAAAAAGAAGATAACGAAAATCTATATAGATTTAGGTTTAAATTATAAAAAAGAATTTATTTGAAAATAATTAGAATGTTACGTTTTTTTTTATGTAATTAATTAAAGTAAAGTTCATTCTTATTCGATAACATAATCAACACGTATCACAAACTTGGTTTTCTCAGATGCTTAGCATCTAAATTAGAAATCGTGTTGGAAAGCACGACTTTTTTTTAAAGCGAAACAATTAATGTATGTCTTTTATCTTAAATAATTTGCAAAGTAGCGAAAACATCAAAATCATGTTTACAACGTTTAACTAAATCTTGGATTTTTGAAAAAAATAGATATTTGCAGGAATCGTTGGCTTCTATTAAATATAAATATAAATAAATGGGTAAAATTCTGAAAAAAAAAATCATACATAGTGAGTTATTTATGGAGTAAACTCAAACTTTTTTTTTTCTTTTGTATCTTTTGCATTTTTTTTTTTTCATTTTTTTAGTTTAGCTATTTATCAGGTTTAACGGCAATAATCTGGTTTTAGACATTTTTTTGGAATAACTCTTAAGTTTCTACCGAAAAAATCCTCATATTTGACAAAAATATTCTTTTGAACAATTTTTTTCGTCATGGCTTATATTTCCCAAGTTTTTGTTTGTTGTTGCTCTTTATATTGTTTTTGGTAGTTAACATTAAATGTTGAAATAAAATAATTTTTTTTTCAAAACAAAGAGAAAGTTGTGGTGTGCAATTTTTATTGGTAAAAATACATATCAAAATCTATTTGCAGAATACTTAAATTTTTTTGTTATGGCTTATAATTTCCAAGTTTTTCTTGTTAGTGCTCTTTATGTTGTTTTTGATATTTTTAACATTAAATTTTAAAAGAACATCAATTTTTTTTCAAAACCTAGAGAAACACATCGTGTCTAAATCTAATTTTTTTCAGCAGAATATATATCTAAATCTATTTGTATTATTAGGTGTGAGACCCGTGTATTATACAGGTTGATTTAAAAAAAATTAAACATTAAAATGTAAATTATTAATATTTTTTTTAATGTACAACTTTAAAATAAGAAAAAAAAAGAAATATATTTATTGCAATTTAATATTATAATGATATTTAATATTTTACATATATAGTATATGACTTTAATTTTAAAAATTGAAACAAACCAAAAATTGACAAGTGGATAATATTTATTTTAAAATTACTACACAATGACAAGTGTTAAAACTAATGAGAGATTGACATGTGGCAAAAAAAACTTTCATTTATTAAAGAGGATTTATTAAGGAGGATGCTTAAATATTGTAGCATGTGAGGAAAAAATGTCTAGTCAAACTTACCAATGTTTCTAACCGGAAAAAATAGGACTAGATTAGATTCTAAAACATATGTCGATCTTTGGTAATACTGTTGAATATATTTGTGATAAAAAAAAAAACTATATAACTTTCTAACAATAAACAGCTTCAAATGTAGAGTTTTGTGAAATTTTCAAATTAAAATTTATAGATTATATAAAAACCAATACTTTTATAATAAAGCACTTTTAAAACCAAAGATCAGAATATGATGCATATAATAGAGGGAAATCAAGTAATCTAACTTGTATATTTGAAAAAATAATCTTATTTTTTTTTTAAATTAACTACTTTCTGGAATAGGGTATTCCAGACTAAGAAAAAACAAAATTTTGACTAATTCCGGAATAACATTATGGATTCTGGACAGAAATTTTGGATTTCGAAAAAAAACTCTGAAATTTGAAGAACAATTTCGGAATTTCAGGGAAAAAATTCGTTTTTTAATTAAATGTAACAAAAGTTTAAAAAAAAACATATTAATGTGAACTATATACGAAATTAGTGCATAAATTAGACATTTTATTGGGAAACGATGATATTAAATATTTTGAAATGTAGCATTTTGTTAGGGCTTAAATGTTGTAATAGTCGAAGAGTCAGTTAGATTGTTACGAAGTATATTTTGTCTTCGTAAGAAGGTGTCTTCGGATGTAATGTTATTTGTACTAAGACATTATAAAGAGTAGTCTTAATGTCTAGTCCTTAGTATTATTATGCTTTTGTTCTCCTATAAATAGGGGTCTGTACTAAGTGATTAAACATCGCTTTTCACTCAGTCTTTACAGTTTATTCATTGTAATCTGTAAACTCAAAATCATAATACGAGCTGAACAAATATTCTATTTACTCTCGTATTCATCGTTATTACTCTTCCGAAATTCATACTTAAATTTGATTCAAACTCGATTACAAATCTCATCAATTGGTATCAGAGCAGGAATCCTTTCTATGATCTGATTTTCATACGTTCAAAAAGATTTTTGAATCTACTGTTTGATTCAAAAAGTTTCCGTTCTTTTTGAGTGTGAAAAATTTTTCTTGATCTAAATCTAGGATTTGATTCTGCGAACATATTTGTGAATCGAGTGTTTGTTGTGTGATTCTGATTTGAAATATACAATTTGATTTCAAAATTATCAAAGTTTTCGTATCATCTTGAAGTTTTTGTCCGTACAACAATGGCGTCATTCAATCTGAATTCCATGACATCATTTTCTCATTTTCTTGGTTCATCCACAAAAATTCCGATTCTTATTCCTGAATATTACGATCAGTGGGCAGATCGTATGCAAGATTACTTGAACGGATTGGATGAAGAATTATGGAAGTGAATTTCAGGAGAAATCAATCAACCGGCAACAGTTCAGCCAATCGGAGTGTCTTCAAGCAGTTCGGAAGTTGACAATTAATCCAATCGTTTAAAACAACTGGAGAAGAAATGAATGACGGAATTAAGAGGTGCCTTGCCTCCTGTTGTGTACAATTATGTCAGAACATGCACAACATCTAAAGAAATCTAGAACAATCTCAAAGACAAATTTCAAGGAAGTGAAAAGACGAAGATCACATCTGTGAAACAATGTCTGGTGGAACTCAAAGATTTCAAATAGAGAGAATCTGAATCCATTGAAGTATACTATGATCGGTTCAACGAGTTAATCTATCGTTGTAATCGTTATGGTATTACAAGGTCATCAATGGAGTACAACTTGATATTTGTAATGGGACTTCGAAAGGAGTGGAGGAGTGTGAGTATGATGGTGAAAAACCAATAGAGTTTTGATACTTCGACTTTGAATGACTTGTACAATCAATTGAAATCTCATGAAAATGAGGTTAATGAAATAGATGAGGAAGCGATAGCAAGTCTTGGTGGACCATTGGCACTCATTTCGAAGGTTTCAGAAAGAGAGAATGAAAAATCGAAGTCTGATGAAGAAGAAGGTTTTCTGATGAATTCTGATGATGAGGCTGTTGCATTTTACTCAAACAATCGAGTAAAGAAATTTTTTAAGAAACCTTTTAATCCAAAGAACAAGTCATCAGATTCGAAGGGTAGTTTTGAGAACAAAAATAGAGTGGATGAAAAGAAGAAAGAAGTGAAGACGGATTCGAAGAGTGAAATAGAGCAAATTAAGAAGATGTTGAAAGGTGATACAAGGATTAATTGCCATTATTGCTATGGTGCAAATCACTTGGCAGTAGATTGCTTGTTGAGAAAGAAGGAAGAAAAGAAAAATAAAACAAAGGATGAAGCGTATTACACTGAAAAACTGGAGGAAGTAAAGTCGAAGGCAAAGAATTTGTCGTTAGTGGCTCATGGAGAAACTGAATCGGATGGCACATATCAAATATGGTCCTCAGGTTCAGACGATGAAGAAATGAAGAATCCAACACATGGGGCCATGTATGCCAAAGTTGAAGAAGATTCAGATGAAGAAGAGACTTACGAAGTACGTGGGCAGTGCTTCGTATCGAAGTCTACCGACAGGTCGCCCATGACTACCAAGGTACGTAAACTTCTTGAATCCTTTAATATTCTAGTTTCTGCATATAATTCTGAGTTAGTATCTTTTGATGAAACTGTTACTTACTTTGATTCAATTGTTGTGTCTGCTAGCAATGAAGCTAAAAAGCTAAATGATCAATTACTAGAGACAAGAAAGAAGTTAGAATCAAAAGTCACTAGGGTTGATTATTTAGAATTGCAAGTGTCGAATATTATGGAGGATAGGGAGAGTTTAGCAAAGGAAATAAACTTGTTGTTAGCACAGAGAAATATTTTTTGTAATTCTGCGAAAAGATTGTATGGAAAATTAACTGAATTCAATCATTCGAGTGAGATAAGTAAGGAACAACACAGAAAATTGCTACCATTTTTAGCATATGATAGAGCTAAGGTAGATAGTGTTTCATATGATTGTGAAAAAGAAATTTCTGATTTTAACAAAGTTCCAGATGATAGGTATAGATATGGAATTGCTAAAGTCGAAGATTATCTTGATGCTAATGATTTAGTAAAAATTGTAAATGAAACCTTAACTAAATCAGAACAACTTTGAATTTTGAAAAAGACTGAGAATTCTACATCTAATTGTCAAACTAATTTTGCTGATATTGAAGATAATTCTGATAATATTAGTGAAATTAGTGATTTAGAGGATGTAGATTGTTCTCAATTGTCTGTCATAAATATAGCAAATTCTTTTAAAGGGAAAGAAAAATGTGAAGATTTATTCATAATAATTGACACTGATAAGCTTTCAACTTCGAAAGTTTGTGATATGGAGTTTGTGGAAATACATGATAGTCAAACCGATGATAGTGATAACGAGGAAGAAAACACAAATTCGAAGTCAATTCAAAGTTCGAAAGAAATTGAAATTCCTCAAGTGGTTGTTGATCAAGTTTATATGGATACACAAGAGTTTGAGAAAATTCTTAGTGAAAAAGGTGCTCATTATCTTGAATCAAATACTGTCGTTTATCCAATCTTCAAATGCACTGATGATATTGTGTTCCCAAATCAAGTCTTCGTAACAACAGGCAATGTTGAAAATATAAAGCCTGAATTCAAAAAGTTGGTTGAGGAAGACAATAAGCAAACTTCAAATGAAGGTTTCTTTTCGAATCAAAGCACAGTTGAAAACAATCTCACAAAGAATTCATATATATTTCAACATCAAAAACCAAAAAGAATATGGGTTGAAAAGTCAAAAGTTGAAAAGAAGATAGTTAACACAACTGCAAATGTGTTCACGAAGCAAGAAGGTGTTAAAACAAAGGTTAAAGCAGTTAACAAAAAATTGAATTCAAAAGAGTTTAAAGCTCAAGTTGAAAAATTTTCAAAGGAAAATAATATTTCAAAACGTCAAGCAAGAAAAACAATTTTTTGGCAAACTATTGAGTCATTAAATATGACATCAATAAATTTTTCAAAAGAAGGAAAAGTTTTTAGAGGAAGATCCAAGACTCAAATTTTTGAAAAGAAAAATGCTTCATTTTCAAATATTAAAAAAACGTTTCAAATGGAAGAAAAACAACACTTCCAAGAAAAAGTTTTTAGAAAAAGGTTGAAAAATAGATTTCAAAATCACAACTGAATACTTCTTATCATGAGTCTTATCTATCGAAACCAAAAGTGGATTATGTTCCAAGTTCAGCAAAATGTTATAATCTTCCGAAGAAGCAAGCTGACAAAATCTCAAATGCGAAAGGTATAACTACTAAAAGAAATATTGATCATTGGTTGGAAGGAAAAGGAAAAATGTATCAATCAAGTAAGTTTTCGAAAGAACAGATACATGAGGCATATGAAATGTATGTAAATCCTTCAACGAATGGTAGTTCGTCATCCAAAGAATCAAACATTTCAGTTAAAGTTTGGCAGCCGGTCACGAAAGCGAAAAGTGAAACATCACAAACTCAAAATGCGAAGGGTATAATCAGTGAAAATTTAAAAACAATAAAAACTCATATATCTGATCCTTCGAATGAAAATGTTAAATTTATTGGCAGTTTCAAAACAAAAGTTTGTGATTGGGTTAATGGTTGTACTTTGCAATTGAAAAACAAACCTAATATGAATGGACCCAACAAGGCTTGGGTACCTAAATTTTTTCAATAATCGCAGGTACTTTGTGACGAGCAATATGATAACAAGTGGTATATCGATAGTGGTTGCTCACGTCACATGACTGGGAAGAAGGAAAACTTGCGTGATTTTTGAAGCTTAGAAAATGGAGGAGTGGTTAAGTTTGGCAATAATCACAAATGCAAAGTCAAGGGTTATGGAAAGATAACGAATGGCACTTTCACTGTCAATCGAGTTGCATTTGTTGAAGGTTTACAACACAATTTGATAAGTGTTTCACAACTTGTTGTGGGCACTGGCAATCAAGTTATTTTTAATGAAGAAGGAAGTGGCATTTCGAATGTTGAGACAAAAGAAGTTTTACTCAAGTCGAAACGAAAAGGTGATATGTTTACATTGGATATAGTTCCAATTGTTGGCAAACCTGCTGTGTGTTTACTTTCGAAGGCTGCTGCCGATACAAGCTGGTTATGTCACAGGAGGTTATCACATCTCAATTTTCGAAACATCAACAAACTTGTTGTACAAGATCTGGTAAGAGGTTTACCCATTCTAAAATATGATAATGACAGTTTGTGTGCAGCATGCGAAGTAGGAAAACAACACAAACAAGGTCATCCAATTACAATAGATTCAAAGATTGTTGAACCCCTTGAACTCTTGCATATTGATTTATGTGGTCCTTCGACAGTTGCTACTCTTAACAAGAAAAGGTACATTCTAGTTATTGTGGATGATTTTTCAAGATTTACGTGGGTTTATTTTCTCAGGTTAAAATCCGAAGTTCCACAAATGATGATTGATTTTATCAAGTAAATGGAGATTTCGTTGAACAAGTCAATTCAAAAATCGTGTTTTTGATTCATTTCTGGTGGAAAAAGGCATTTCGCATAATTTTTCATCTCCTTATAGACCACAACAAAATGGTGTAGTTGAGAGAACAAATCGATCATTATGCGAAGCTGCAAGAACAATGTTGGCATATTCGAATTTACCTCAATATCTTTGGGCCGAAGCTGTTTCGACTGCTTGCTTTACTCAGAATCGATCATTCATTCATAGACGGTTTAATGTTACTCCTTATGAAATCATCAATAATCGAAAACCTAATGTCAAATTTTTCCATGTTTTTGGATGCATGTGTTTCATAATGAACCTTAAGGATAATCTTTCGAAGTTTCAAACAAAAGCTGATGAAGGAATTTTCTTGGGATATTCACACAATTATGTTGCTTATAGAGTGTTAAATAAGCGAACTCGCAAAGTGGAAGAAACTTTTAATTTGACATTTGATGATCATTACATTAAAAAGTCTAATCATCAATTTGCAAATTATCCTATTTTGCAAAATTATTCGAATGAAAATGATTCAATTGAAATGGATGATGCTAATTACGAATCGATTTTTGGTCTTTCAGATCATGCAATTGAAGCAGAGAATAATGCACCGGATAATCAACAATCAGAAAATTCGAAGCATGACAATGATTCAATTTCGGTTTCAAATCTAAACACAAATGAACTAACTAGTGGTCCAGTGGAGGGGGAGCACTTGGATTCGAACAGTTTTGTTGAGGGGAGCATTCTTGCGAAAGTGATAACATGTCAACCAATGTTAATGTTGAGAAGGATCCCATTCTTGAAGAAGAACATTTCGATGATGCTGAGGATGCATGTTCCATAAATGGATCAGAAACAGATGCTATGTTCGAAGATGCACCTTTGGATTTTGATCCTAATTATCCACCATTGGATAAATGGACAAGAAATCATCCAAAAGAACAAATTCTTTGTGATCCACAAGCAGGAGTAATAACAAGGGCACAACTTCATGCACGAAATGAGGTATTGAATACTCATCAAGAGTTATGCATGTTTAATGTTTTTATTTCCAAAATCGAACCAAAGACAGTTAAGGTTGCAATGGAACAATCTGATTGGGTTGTTGCTATGCAAGCTGAATTGTCTGAATTCGAAAGAAACAAGGTTTGGAGATTAATTCTGAAACCTGTTGATGTGTCAATTGTTGGACTCAAATGGATTTATAAAAACAAAACTGACAAAGATGGAAACATTATTCAAAATAAGGCTAGACTTGTTGTTAAAGGATATTCTCAACAAGAAGGAATTGATTACGAAGAAACATTTGCCCCTGTCGCAAGACTCGAGGCTGTTCGTATTTTTCTGGCTTATGCAGCTCATAAAGATTTCGACGTTTATCAAATGGATGTAAAATGTGCATTCCTAAACGGCGAACTCGAAGAAACGGTATATGTTGAACAACCACCAGGTTTTATAAATACCGAACATCCTGATCATGTTTATATTTTAGATAAAGCTGTGTATGGGTTAAAACAAGCACCAAGAGCATGGTATGCAACTTTAACATCATTTTTGAAACAATCTAAATTTAAACAAGGATCAGTTGATCCCACTTTATTTCGAAAGAAAATTGGGAATCACCTGATGCTTGTTCAAATTTATGTTGATGATATAATTTTTGGCTCTACTGATCCTGCTTTATCCAAAGAATTCGAAGACTTGATGAAAAGAATATTCGAAATGAGTATGATGGGTAAAATTAATAACTTTTTGGGTTTGAATATTCGTCAAAAAAGGGAAGGCATCTTCATTAATCAGGAAAAATATACGAAGAATTTGTTAGAAAAGTTTGACATGACGAATAGCACAAAGTTACGAGTACCAATGACAATGGGCATAAAGCTAACTCCTTCGTTAGATAAATATGTTGTTGATCTCACTCTGTATCGAAGCATGATTGGGTCTTTATTATATTTAACTGCAAGTCGACCTGATATTATGTTTTCTGTTTGTAATTGTGCAAGATATCAATCAAATCCACGTGAACCACATTTAACAGCGGTGAAGAATATTTTTCGATATTTGAAAGACACTACTTCGTTAGGTTTGTGGTATCCTTTGAAAACAGGATTCTTTGTACAAGCTTACTCGGATGCGGATCTTGGAGGATGCAGTCTTGATCATAAAAGCACAACTGGTGGGTGTCAATTACTAGATGGAAAATTGGTCAGTTGGCAATCGAAGAAGCAAACATGTGTTTCGATATCTACAACTGAAGCTGAATATGTTGCTGCAACTGCGTGTACATCACAAATAATTTGGATTCAAAGTCAATTACGAGATTATGCTATTAATATGAAAAAGATTCCTTTATATTGTGATTCACAAAGTGCAATAAGAATTTGTTATAATCCTGTGCAGCATTCGAAGACTAAGCACATTGCTCTCAGATATCATTTCATCAAAGATCATGTCGAAGAAGGAAATATTGAAGTTCATTTTGTGAAAACAACGGAACAATTGGTAGATATTTTTACAAAGGCATTGGATGAAAAATCATTTCTTCGTATCTTAGAAGGATTGGGTATGATTGATAGAAATTCACTTACATGTGATAAAAGCGAAGAGTGATGGGTCTGAATGATTTGGTGAACTGACGGACAGGGTGATTAAGTGTTCAGAGGTTACTGTTCATGGTCAACGCTTCGAATGGTTTGCATTCGTATGATTTATTCAATGTTATTGTTCATATTCAGAGACTACTGTTCCAAGTCAACGGTTCGGATGCTTCGTGTTCGTATGTTTAGAAGATAATACATATCTCAACTAAGGTTAGAATTCTCATTTTTTTTTACTTTCGAAAAAACCTGAAAAATCAAAAATATTTTTTAATTTTTTTTTGAAAAATTAAAAAAAAATCCAAAAAGATTTTATTTTGTTATGTTTTTCATTTTGAAAAATTCAAAAATCACAAAAATATTTTTGTTTTCTTTGTTCTTTAACCTTTGTGTGATGAGAATTTAGTACAGGACTAAAATGCGAAGAGCTCATATTTGTGTCTTTTATGGGAAGATATGATTTCAATAAATCGTGTACTAGTTAGGATGTCCCTAGAAGCATGCTGCTGCATGTTGCCTCAAGCCTCATATGATTCTATGTGTGGGAAATGAAAGCCTTGATGAAATTATCTCATGAAAATTTCTTTCCATCAAGGCTTGTATTCACATAAGTCAACAAGAGCTACCTTACTCTTCTCACATGAGTTAAGAGTTTTCTGTTTTGTCCATTATAACAGAGGTACATTTCGATTCTTATCTAATCTTTTTATACCAAACAATTCTTTTAATCCAAATTTTTGAAAAGATTTGTCCTTGAGGTCTTTGATAAAACCAATCAAAACTTAGACAAATCACAAGTCTGTGTTTATGATCTAACATCATGAGTCTGTGATGGAGGTGAAACCCAAATATCATAATCCTTAAGGAATTGACGGGGAACTATGTTCCAGAACTTACGAAACATTTGTTTAGTACCTTCTATACTCAAAATCATATTCATTTCTTTTGAGTGATCTTAATCAAACATTCGAAACCTACGATGTTTGTTCCCAATAAGATCCAGCATAATATTTTTTCTTGAATATGATTTCTGTGTGAGTATATTTCGAAAATCCTAGTTACTTTGAATATCTTTCGAAACCAAGTTGTCACTGACTACACTGGTCATACAACTAATTTTGCTTACAATTTATCACCTTATGTTAAGGTTGAAATGTAACAAAATTTTCGAAGCCACCCATTTAACTTTTAAAAGAAAACCCTTCGAAACTTCTCTACAAGTTATCGATTGTAATTCACGGGAAACCAAGCAAGCTGTTAATTATCTCTCTTGATAATTTTTGAAGAAATCTTTGCCCGGGATTAAACTGTTTTTGTGTCAAAATAAATTTTTGACATCAAAAGTTTCCAAAAAAAAAATTTATTCGTTTCTCATCTAAATTTTTTTTTGGAACACAGCACACACGAAATCCTTGAGGTTTGAGTAAACCCAACTTAAACTGATGATTTCGAAACTCTGGCATATGACTTCGCTTTTTAAATCCCAAAAGTGAAAGAGCCTGACCTCTATTCCGAAGGAATCCGACGGTTACAATTCTCTTGGGGAATATCAAACAGTCTTGTCTCTTGGTGACGTATGGTATACGATAAGCGTATAAGGCATGCTGACAGTTACATTTGTTACTTTTTGATGAGTGAAGTCCGTATTTCAAGGTTCCATGTCAGCAAGCATTTAATGCATCCCGCTTCAAATTCAAAATTCTAGGGTTACATATAAAAGGGGAAATCAGTAGTCAATAACACTTTATGCGATCAAACATTCTCTGTCATACAAAATTCTCTTTGCAACTCATATCTTCAAAAAGTCATATTCTTCATACCTTTTCTGTTCTTATCTTCAACAATGGCGACTACATCATTACCAACCACAGACGAAGTTGTTAGCGTTCCGATTCTGAAAATTCAGGGTTCAAACTACCAAGTGGAATCTGATTTGTCAAAATATCCAGAGGAACTCCAAATGCTGGTGGTTGCTTTACAGAATTCAGTTCTGTCTAAAGCAATGTTCGATTCTTTTGTTGTTCCAATGTCTTGGTTATCAAAGGCGGGTTCCTTTGCATCATACAACAAGGAGACAAGTTGTGTGGAATTCACTATGGTGAATGATACGCGAATTAGGGTGTCCAAGCGTTTGTTTTGCAAAATTTTGGGGATACCAATTTCTGGTTCTTATGATGAAGTTTCTTCTTCTCAAGTAGTATTCATGTTTAACGAGATGGGCCATCAACCTCCTTTGACGCGTATCAGTGACTTCAAGAAGTCTGGATTACCTACGGTATGGAATTTTTTATTTGGCATTTTCCTTTGATGTCTTACTGGAAGAACCGTGGGTCTTGATAAAGGAAGGATGGAGGTATATGCAATGGTTGCTGGGTTATACTATGATTTGCAGGTTGATTACTCTGAACAGTTGTGGACAGAGTTCTTAACTAGCATTTCAAAGACGAGTGCCAAGCAGGGAATTTCTTGTGCTCATTATTGGAGTCTGATTATACAGTATGTTTATCACAAGGAGAAAATCGAAGTTCTGGAGTTCGAAGAAAAGGCGGTATTTCACATGTATAGTAGTCCGAAGGAAGTCAATGATGATCCGACCATCTTTACATCAATAGCTCGCATTCCGGATACGATGCTCAAGAAGGTGGATCCGACGAATGAAGTTTTGGTGTCATATTTGCAATCCATTGACACAACTGTCGTTACAGGGATGTTACATGAAGGAGAGAAGAAAAAGTCTAAGAAATCGAAGAAGACTGATGGTGGGTCTTCGGAAAAAGTGGTGAAGGAAGAGAAGAAGAAGAAAATTCCAGTGGTTAAAGCTGATACAGTCGAAGAGGTATCTCAAATTTTAACCTCAGTGATTAATACACCAATTATCGAAGCGTCTCAGCTTATGAAGAAAACGCTTATGAAGAAAGTCTCAGCTTATGAAGAAAACGCAAATTTCGATGTATCAAAATAAAGCGAAAGTCTCAGCTTATGAAGAAAACGCAAATTTCGCATCAGGGGGTCACAGTTCGAGAAATTCCAGCTCCGGTGTCTCCATCGTCTAAAAAGCGAAGGGCTAAAGATCTTGCCAAGTTTTTGAAAAAGAATCAAAGTGTCGAAGAAGTCGAGCAAGTTCCTGAGACACCAGAGATTACAATTCAAAAAGAAGCGAAGACCAGTCTGCCTGCTGGTATTTCGAAGCCTGACGATGCGAAGCCTCTCGAATCAACTTCTTTACCTCAAGTTACATCAACAACTGATTCTCCCACATTTCAATCGATTATGGATCAACCATTCACCACCATATTCTCAACTCAATCAACTGATCCACCCCATCCATCCTCACCTATTGATGAAACCATGGCTGATGATGAAACCGATAACGAAGGCTTTGGAGGAACGTTCGAAGCTCTTCATTTTGATCAAGCCGAAGAAGATTTCCCTGACCACATGCTGATGACCATGAAGCAGTTTAAGATTTTGAATTCGAAATTGAATTCTATCTTGCAATCCCAAGCAGATGTGAGCAGTGGTGGAGTTACAAGCATGGAAGTTGATTCATTAATGAAGCTGATGGAAGAAAGGGTGATTTCGAAGGCATCAAGGTTGATTAGGGATTCAGAAAGTCGAGTTCTTGAGAAGGTTGATCAGAATGATATTTCTACAGAGAATCGAATCAATTCTCTGAGGTCTGATTTTGTGACGGAGGTGAAGGATTTGAAGATTGTTACGAAGGAGCGTCATGTGCTCTTCGTACAGGAAGTTAAGAAAGTACGCGAAGATGTTAACTTACAGATCAGAGAACTTCGCGAAGACATGCAGAAGGAAGTTCAGACTGCTCAGCAAGATTATGCTTTAGCAAATGAGAAAATTGACATTATTTGTGATGCTGTTGTCAAATGTGTCAAAATGTTTGAGCAGATAAATCCACAACTGACAACTATTTCTGCCAAAGAAGAACAAAGCTTTGGAGAATTGGTCAGGTTGCTGAAAGAATTACAAGACTTGTCTTCGAAGAGTGTTTCTTCGATTATTTCTCAAAAAATTTTGTCTCAAAAATTTTCTCAATTCGAAGCCATCTTACACAAGAATTTGGCTCCACTACTTCGCATTTCGAGCCTTTTACCAAATGTATCGGATGCCCCACCTGTTTTCACAGGGGTGCAAGGGGGAGAAAAGATTGATCATACAAAGGCTGGGGAACAAATGAAGACAATTGAAGATACGAAGGTAGTCGGAAAAGTATACCCTTCGAAAGTGGTAGTAAAGCCATCTGTTGTTTCAGCTGATCCAGTCATTTCAACTGTGATTACAACAGTTCCAATTTCAAAACCTATGTCAAAAGGTATTGTAATTGAGAAACAAATTGATTTATCTTCTTCAAAGAACATGGCTTCGTTAAACATTAAAGACAAGGGAAAAGGAGTTATGATTGAGAAATCAAATAAGAGAAGAAAGCTGAGGTGGCAGCTGAGGTTGAAAGAATGAGACATGTTCAAAGTATAATGAGACAAAGAGCTTTGGATAATTCGAAAGTTGATAAGGGTGATCCTTCAAAAGTTTTCAACTACGAAACAATAGAATCCAGGGTGATGTTTGATCACATGTATTCTTTCGAAAAGGTTCCGAAAAAGAGCTATGCGGTTACAAACACAGACTTTGGTCAACTTGTCTTTCCAGTCAATGAAATGATGTTCGTTATGCCACAGTTCAAGGCTGAAACAAAATCAATGGAAATCGAAGAGGGAAAGAAGATGAAGATAAGGTTTCATGCAGTATTAGCGAAGGCTCAAGAGGAAGTATGGTTTTCGGAGAAGATTAAGAAGGTAATATCTATAAAAGGGGATGTCATATTCGAAGGGAAGTTTGAAAATTTGAAGTACACTGTGACAAGAGCAAGTGGAAAATTACACGAATTCACAGTGGCAGACTTTCCTTTGATGAACACATATGATCTAATCAACATTGCCTTGATGCTCAAAGACAAATCATTTTCTTTTCTCCAAGACACGGAACCAGATGTTTTTAGTCTTGGGTGCAAGCACATTAAAATATTTTTGGAGAATTATTTTGAGTGCTTAGCTCAAACAGATGTCGAACTTGCTACTGTCAAAGGCTTCGACATAACTGCACCAATGGCACCATCGAAGAAGCAAAATGAGTTGAAAAAATACGAAGATGGAGAAATTTGTTTAAAGCCATTGGGGATTGTTTTTGCAGGAAAAGACAAAGTTGGAAGAGCTAAAAGGTTCTTATTTCAAACTTGCGAAGTGGAGAGATACACCAACTCGCAATATACGAACTTAATTGTTCGTATGAACCATTGCAAGAAAAACTCTGAAGGAGATAAGAAAGAGATAAAGAAAGTTATCTCTTGGTACATGGAGATCCGAAGAGTGCTGATGTATGCCGTTCAATCACTGACGTCTTGAAGACTTCGACCTTAATTCCAAAGGGGGAGATTGTTAGGGCTTAAATGTTGTAATAGTCGAAGAGTCAGTTAGATTGTTACGAAGTATATTTTGTCTTCGTAAGAAGGTGTCTTCGGATGTAATGTTATTTGTACCAAGGCATTATAAAGACTAGTCTTAATGTCTAGTCCTTAGTGTTATTATGCTTTTGTTCTCCTATAAATAGGGGTCTGTACTAAGTGATTAAACATCGCTTTTCACTTAGTCTTTACAGTTTATTCATTGTAATCTGTAAACTCAAAAGCATAATACGAGCTGAACTAATATTCTATTTACTCTCATATTCATCGTTATTACTCTTCGTAAATTCATACTTAAATTTGATTCAAACTCGATTACAAATCTCATCACATTTGGAATCCCAAAAAAAAATTCTCTTGAATTTTTTTCAAAAAAAAGCTTCGGAATATAAATAGTTTTTCTTTTTTCTTTTTTGAAACGATGGAATGATATTAAATAAAAGTCATTGCAATCAAGCACAAGTCAGGGAAGAAAAAACAATTACATAATGTTAAGAGGGGAGCAAATCCACTCAAACCAATTGCAAGCATCAAAATGACCTTTATGCTTTACCCAACTAAAAACTGAAGTAATAACGTTATCCACCAGCTTCAAAGAAGAGATTCTCAAATTTTTGAAAATCAAGTCATTCCTCACTTTACAAACGCACCAAAGAAAACCATAAACAATAACTAGCAAGAGATCACGTTTCATAGGACACCGCCCCTAATCCGCAGCGAAAACCACCTACTCACTAACCATCACAAAATTTTGGGCAGGAATGTTACACCATTGGAAAATCTACTTCAAGGCCTCTTTGGTGAATTGACAGCCCACCAAAAAGTGATTCGAATCATCCAGACCCGTAGAGCAAAAATGACAATTCAGAGAGGAAAAAGAAATTCCCTTGCGAGAAAGAGCAAGCGTCGAAGGGATCCGATCCATACAAGCATGCCACACAAACCCAATAACTTTACGAGGAGCCAGGTGAGCCCAAACGGTTGGATTCTCCACCTAAGTAGTAAGCTTAGAGTCAATGAGATAACTCAAATTACAAACATAGAAATTACCATCAGAAGAGAATTTACATCTCCAATTATCCACTCCAGGAGCTAAAATCCCCTGCGAAAGTAGCACCAGAAAGGGCATTTAACTTCATAGACTCCATAGGATTACTAGGAGTTTTTTTCCACACCCAAGTGAAGTTCCGATTGGATCTAATCCTATCAGAGATGAAACATATATTTTTAATAGTCAAGATTAAAGACGCTCAGAAAGCGATCAACAAAAGTCCTGTCTCCGGACCAATCTTCCAACTAAAAGAGAGTATTCTTTCCAGAATCAACTTGAATCTGAAATATGTTAGAAGCACAGATTCCTATATCCGAAAGAATAGATGAGTTATTCTTCAAAAACTGAAAAATATGGTTATTTTCTTTGAAAACCTCATTTTATAATGGTTAGTTTAGTTATTTTTCCTATGATATATAATATGCATATAATACAATCTCTTACTTCTAATTATAGATGAATTGCACGATTATATTGTACCTTCCAATACTAGGCACTGAGGAGGACATCTTTTTTCTTTTGTTTGGTTTAACATAAGCTCACCAATCCCATCATTTCCTGCAATGAGGTAAAGAATAAGGGGAATGCAATTAAGAAATGGCGAGTTAAATGATTTATAAGGAATTTCATCCGATTGACAAAAATCTATAATTGCAACAACAAATTTAGATTTTCGCAACAAAAAATGCATTAAAAAGCAACAATGCTACATTAGAAACTCATTTCCAACAATTGCAAAAACATTATATTTCAGCAACAATTTCAACAAATGCAACAACTTAAGATTTCAACAAACATAAAAGCATTAGATTTCATAACAACATTAAAAGAAACGATTTCATAACAAAAAAGTTAGCAGGAAAAACTCAAAAAGTTACTTGCGGCAAGGTAGCGGAGGGGAAGGACTACGACGATGCGGTGACTTCAGTGGAAGTGGAAGGCGACGAGAAAGGTGGTGTTGATTCAGAGTATATATGGACAGATAGAGGAGTATCGTTGATGGAAAGGTGAGAGCAATGTGTGTGTGTATGTGTGTGGGGGGGGGGGGGTGATGTCATGGATGTTTCAAAGAGAAAAGGTGGAAATTGTGTTTTTTGGTTATATCAAAAGGAAATTTCACGAAAATAAATGGTTCAATAGGTTTATATGTGTCGAGTGATTCAGAGATATATTTTGGTGTGCTTATTGGTTCAGAGATACTTTTTAACCTATCTAAAGTTCTAAACGCCCCAAGTGCTTAATGACTTAGTGAATTTTTTAATTGAATTGTTAAGAAGTGAAACAAACTACCCTAAATATTATATTCTCTAGAAATAAATAAATATCATATACAAGAAAAAAACCCAAATAAGACAAATAAATAACGTGTTAGTCATGTTGTTTTAATACCACTAAAAGCATCCACAATGATGAGTTCAATGAAAAAGTTGAATGATATGACAAATCTAGGTGTCATTAAATAGATGAAACTTTACCACTATGAGATGTCACATTAACATTCAATAGATTTGGAATTTAATGACTACTGAACTCTTAAATGTAAAAAATGAAAGTTTTTAGTTCTTAAATATATACTATCAATTACCTTTTGTAATATTTTATTGAATTTTATAGAGTTCAATGCATTGTAAGAAAAAATGATATAGTTGTATGGATTGTAGAAAGATGATGTGACAATTATTAAATTCTATGGAGTTCAATGCATTGTGAATGCATTAATTTTAAATTCAAATATCATAATTAGTGTACTATATAGTATATATAAGGCTGGTCGGTATACCCCTAACTGCACACTATGGTGGCTGAGGTGGCACCGCAGTATGCGGTGAACACAACACCGACCCCTCAGTTGCACCACGGTAAGGATATCGCATGTGAAGCTACAATTTTTCTTTATTTTTAACCGCTGGAGTGTGTGTATGTATGTTGTGTGTGTAGTAAGGTGTGCTATGACCCCTCCACTTTGTGGGGTGAAGGAAAAAATAATATCACTGAAATAGTATGGTGATTATGATAACATCCTATGAACTAAGATTATATGAATACACCTCTAATACTAACTATATATATATATATATATATATATATATATATATATATATATATATATATATATAAAGAGAGAGAGAGAGAGTAATTAAATATTATCCTACTTTTTGTTTCTATATATCCTACTACCCAATGAAATGGTAACATGTGTAACATTTAATGCTTATTTAATTAGATTTAATGACATTTTAAGATACTAATATGACACATGTCACCATTTCATTGGGTAGGAAGATATATAGGAACAAAAAATAAGAGGATATTTAATTTCTCATATATATAATTTTGTCTTCACCGTTAAAAAGAACTACATAACATTAGTTGTAGTAAGAGTTCATTGATAAATGAATTTCTGTTTTTCTTTATTTTATACAAGCTAAAACACATTGATGGGTAGGAGTGAACAAAAACTGCACCACAACTAAAATTAACCGCAATAAAAACCAATGGTAAAGTTTTCTGTTTTTCAAAAACCGCAAATTTGCGGTGCGGTGCGGTTATTAGTTTTCAAAAACCGCAAAAAAACCGCACTGCATCGCATATATTATATACAATTTTTTTTATTAATTATTAATATATTAAATATTAAAAATAAACAAGTTTCATGGATGAAAGATTGATAAAATACTAGAAGACAAAAGTGTTGGTTTTTTGTTATGTTTAACTTTGAAAAATGGTGAAATTAGACAGTTCTAAGATATATACTGTTAATTAGTATTGATTTGATGTTTTAAAGATATTACTTGTTTGTGATTTAAGTTGATTGTGATTTTTTTATCATTACAAGTAATATGTTTGGACTCTTAAAACCGTTTGAGCTCTAAACTGTGGTTAAAAACCACACAAAATAACTGTACCAAATCAATGCAATTAATAACCGCAGCACCAAAAAATCCAAAACCGCACCGCAAAAATAACCGCCTAATCGCACCGCAAAAATAACCGCACCAAACGGTTTTGAAAATAGATTAATCGCATTTGTGGTTAGTGGTGAGGTTTTGGCTAATAACTCCATCGAACCGCACCACGCTCACCCCAATGATGGTTACTAAACACCACACGATATTATATTATTTCCAATTTTTAATTGTGTTGATATATTCCACGTCATCATAAAACCCACACACGAAATAAAGAAGAAAAAAGTAAAAGCAATTTCCCCCAAACCACTTTGAATGTTAAAGAAACCCTGAAACCCCGTTTCCATTACAAAAGCAGTCTACACTCACACTCTACACCACTCTGTGTGTCTCAACGGCAACACCAGCTGTCCTCCTCGTTAATGGCGGTTTCAATCTCCGTTCTCGTCGTTATCGTGTCCCTTCACCTCATGGCCTTCGTCCTCGCCATCGGCGCCGAACGCCGCCGTAGCACGGTACTCAATTTTCTCAATCCCTCCATGTACTATATCCGTAATTGAAGCTCGTAATAGTACTAGCATCTTATTTATCATCCGTTTACTAATTATTAGGCAAAAGTGGTGCCGGACCAGTACGATGAGTACGATTACTGTGTCTACGCCTCCGATGCGTCGACGGCGTATGGTTTGTCGGCGTTTGGGCTGTTGCTCATCAGTCAGACGGTTGTTAGCGGTGTTACCAAGTGTTTATGCTTTGGTAAAGGTCTTGTGAGGGGTAGGTCAAAGACTATTGCGATCTTCTTCTTCATTTTCTCCTGGTAAGTTTCATTAATTCATTATTAATGCAATCATATCATCTAGAGTTCAATTGAAATACAGTTTGAATTGTATCCAGTGATCTTCAATTTTCCGATTTAGTTTCTCGTTAGGGCAAAGTGTGGGTCCTTGATGTGCTTTACTTGTCACTTAGCAATGAGTAGTTGAAACAAACTCCGGATATTTCACGTGTTGGGAATATTAGGGCTACACTGCCAACGTTTACTCCACATGGAAAGTATAATCTATCTGTTTCGACTTTAATCGATCTGATTATCTCATTATAATGTAATTAATGCTACATTATTCAATTCCAATTCCATGGTGATTGAATTCCAATTCCAATTCCAGTTCCAGTTCTTATCTTCATCTTTTTCTTACAATGTCATAACAAGAAGAAATGAAAGTAGGATGCTATGGAAAACAAATGAACAAAAGTACATTGCTATTTCTTGCATATAACCCTGTGAATTGTACTCCATTGTAGGATCAGTTTTCTTGGGGCAGAAGCATGTCTACTTGCAGGATCTGCTAAAAATGCTTACCACACTAAATACAGAGGCATCTACCATGTAACAGATCTGTCATGTGAGACTTTACGTAAAGGTGTGTTTGCTGGTGGGGCCGCGTTGACTTTTCTTTCAATGGTGGCTTCGATTGTCTACTATGCGGTCCACTGTAAGGCGGACACGGGTGGATGGGAAAAGCACCAGAATGAAGAACTAGGTATGACTTCGTCTGGTTTTACCGGGAATCAGGGTCAAAATGCTGGTCAATTTGAAAAGCTTTGATTAAGTTAATAATTTCGTTAATATTATTTATATTATAGAAAAAGAAAAGAAAAGAAATATGAGATTTGAGAGTTGTGTTTAAGGTTATTATATTAAGATTAAATATTAGTGATTATGTACTACTTTTTGATGTTTGAATGTGTTGATGTTGATTATGTACATGAATGTTCATGTGGTTGTGGACTTGTGGTATGTTTGATTTGGACCATACCAGACCGGTTTTACAGTAATTGGTGGACCTTGGACAGGACCTGTTGAGGCTTACCAGGTCCGGTTGCCGGTTCTTGGACACGTAAAAGTGAGCATTTGGACAGGACCGAACCTGTTTTGCAGAAATTGATGGACCTTGGACCGGACCTGTTGAGGTTTACCAGGAACATGTCCAGTCTGTTGAGGTTTACCGGTCTCTAGGTCCAAATGCTTACCCCTACTCTAAAAGCAACGCAAAGGAAATGTTGGAATGTTGTGTGCGCCTATGACTTATTGGGTTATTTGTTCATTCCAAAAATGTTTTTTTTTTTTAAAATGCTTTTGAAACGCAACCATTTATGATAGTAATATGTGACATGTAATTTGTAAAAGTACAAGTTCTCTATGTTATTCCTTGCAATAAATCTTGTTTATTGAATGCTTTAAGCCGTTTTCCAAAACTTTACATGAACAAAAATACAAACTATTATCATTTCAATTATTTTAGTATTCATTAAAAGTAAATTATACCAAAATCAAACAAATTTACTAAATAACGATATGAATGAGTTGTCATTCTTTTTTCTTGCAAGTAATAACTTTTGGCTAGATGAATACATATGAATAATTGAACAAAGCTAAATAAAGTAAGAACAATTATGAGTTTATTTATTTATGAAAAAGAAAAAAACCAAACCAATATAAAAATTAAAAATGAAATAAAGTAAAAACTATTACACACACCTTCCATTACTTGGCACATGTTATAAAATGGTATAAAGTATAAACTATTACATACTCCTTCCATAACTTGGGACATGTTAATTCTAGAGACAAAACTCCAAAGTCATCCCTTCCTTTTGCAAACCTTTCTTAATTACAAAGATTGGAACCTACTTTTTACTATAAAAGTGGCATTTTATCTTATTCTTTTTGGCACAAATCGCATATACCAACTCCCAAAATACATCAATCTTGTCCACCTCAATAAGACAATAACCATGTCATTATCGCAGTCTTCCGATTCAGACGATCACCACATCCACCAAAATAATGCAAAAACATTCAAAAGATATTTTCATTCCTTCATTGGAAATGGCCCTGGTATTTTATAGAAAAAAAACTTAAACACTTCGAAGCATTCAACAAATGTGTATATATATGTTCTTAATTATCATTTATAACACAAAGTTTGATGTGCACCATTTCAGTAGCAGACGTTCTTTTATGGAGAAACACAAGAGTATCGGCATCACTTTTACTTGGGACTACTACAATGTGGTTTCTTTTTGAGGTTTATGAATATAATTTCGTTTCTCTTCTTTGTAACCTCGCCATTATTGGCATGTTGACAATCTATGTCACATACACCATGGCCAAATATACTCAATGGTAAGCTAATTACTTTGACATATATGAAAACTATTAGTTGTTATATGTTAATTTAATCTTTTTTATTATACAGGGATCTTCCCGATTTTGAAGAAATCACCATACAAGAAGCAGCATTTAAATGGTTATATAAGAAAACAAACCGATTGTTGCTTGAATTTTACTATACAGCAAGTGGAGAGGATCTCATTCGGTTTTTCATGGTATGTGTGAAACTTATGTTGAACTAAAAATGATTAGATAAAGTTTTGACGTTAAAATTCATCTAATGTGCTATTTTTTTGGTTCTTTGTAGACACTGATATCGTTATGGATGATATCTGTTATTGGAAGTCATTTCAGTTCTTTGAACCTTATATACCTTTGTAAGTTTGAACATTTGTCTTTTTCAAAATTGTTAATAGATTTAGTTGTACATATGGATAATGGATTCATCTTTTTTGTAGGTTTTCTTTGTGTTGGAACCCTACCGGCTCTATATCAACGATATGAGAAAGAAGTTGATTATCTTGTAAACAAAGCGATTAGAGACATGAAAATTGTTTTGAAACAATTTGATTCTAATGTTCTTAGCAAGATCCCAAGAGGACAAGTGAAAGAAAAGAAACGCAAATAAACTGCAAAGGCATGTTAAATAAATTATCACAGAAACTTGTATATATGACCGTTTGTGTATAGATATATCATAAAGTATAAGTTAAAGATGTACACGTGACGTTGATACATATGTAAATCAAATACAATATCAATGTTTTCTTCCCAATATTTCACCATTATTTGCGTAGCTAGCAAGAATAGTTCAATCTTTGTTTATGAAATGATGTGCCTATTTTCGTGTAATAGTGCTTCTCATTCCAAACAATAAGTACATAAGTTGAGATTTTTATTCAAAAATTGTTTAAAAAACATAAACATAGCAAAGGAAGACTTAAGATTTGAACAAAATAAAATTAGTTTTATTCTCACCAAAAGATCATTTTTGCAAGACTAAGAAAGATTAAAACAACCATAGAAGGAAAATGTTACAACTTTTGAAGATTTTGGTTTATTTTTGGCAATTAGGACGTTGACGAAGATGACTTTAAGCTCCAAAAAATAAGCTTTATAGAAGTATCCACCAAGCAAGAGTAGAACCATCAATATATGCTAGTATAACACTTGTAGAATGCTGTTCTTAAGCTTTAAGACACATTCCAAAATATGTCTAAAGAGAACCAACACTTAAGCCTTCACTTGTAGCACCAAATTGCAAAAGAGAAGAAGAGAATAAGGGGCTTGATCTCCGAATTTTGACATCCCTCTAGAGAGCATATCGCTCTCGGTTTTGAGCTCGAATGAAAGGAAAACATGCAAGCGAAAAACTAGCTTAAACTCTTGTCTCATACCTGTAACACCCGATCCATGATACGTATTTAAATTCAAGTATTTTTCATGTTTCGCCCTGGGACTCGGCGAGTTGGAGGCCCAAGTCGTCGAGTAGACTCGACTTTGGACTCGAAGGTTTAGTGACCTACTCGACGAGTAGGAGCTGTCTGGATGAAACCCTAATGTTAGGGTTGGCATCCTATTTAAACGTCTTATTTTGCCTCAACCCAACCCCCATCGTCCTTCCCAACCCAGAGAAACCCTAACTCGAAACCCTAAGCCCCTTTTGAGTGTTCTTGAGCTTTTTGGTGACTTTTATGTGCATTTGAAGTTGAAAGAGAAGAAGAAAGCTTGGGAGTTCAAGTGGAAGCTAGTAGATCCAATGGTTTTGCTTCATTTTCAGTCCATTCAAGGTAAAAAGCTCGAACCTTGACCATATATCTCCTAAATCTTGTTTTGGGGCTATTTTCTACATTTTCTAAGCTTTTGAGAGGCTATACTCGGATTTGTATGTATATTTGGAGTTGCACTTCAGATCTGGAACTATTGAGGGTTCCCATGGCATAAAGGTGCCAACTTTATGGCCTTGGGAGACCCATGCAACATATAAACCCCCTTTTATGGCTTTTTGAGCCAAAGGCCCCATGCATGGACATCAAGTTTGTAGCTTTACGTATAAAATGGATCCTAGGAGGCCAGATCTATGGTTTTGATGCGTTAAGACCCATTATAATCGACTGAATAGTTTTGAACAAAGAGGGACTCGATGAGTCACTTGGGTGACTCGGCGAGTCGAGTCTCATTTTCCCCAAATGCCTTCTGGAAATGGTCTTTGGTTAAGTGGAAGGAACACTCAGCATGTTAGGAGTTTGTTATGGACTTGAAGATCGAAGGACTCGACGAGTTCAAGGAGGAACTCAGTGAGTTCAAGGCAATGTCCCAACCACATGAAGACGGACTCGACGAGTTCAAGGATGAACTCGACGAGTCATAGACTAAACACCTTCATATGGATGAAGATGAACTCGACGAGTCGATTGAAGATAGTTCGATGTGTTGTTGAAGGCAAACTCGTCGAGCTCTTGCTAGACTTGACGAGTAGGGACGAGATTACGACATTTTGTGGTCATGGGGACTCGGCGAGTTGGTGGACCAACTCGGCGAATCGAGTCAACCATATGTTGACTTTGACCAAGGTTTTGACCTTGAATTTGACTGGGACTTGAGTGACCCTTGTAAGGGTTATGACTATGAATTGATAACTTAGAAAAGTTGTCGTATAGGGATTGAGGAGTCGATGAGAGTCGATTTTCAGACCGAGGACATTGCAGGCACTACATGACATTGAGGTGAGTTACCTTCCGGTAGAAGTGAGTCTAAGGCACCAAGGTCGACCCACTAGTAGTTGATTACAGTAGAGATGATTGTCTATGTGATAATTGTCTGGTTGCTATTATTAGATGTGTT